>NC_054885.1:548920-676420 GCF_018320785.1 Cheilinus undulatus | reverse complement strand
TGAAAGGATGGATGGATGGATGGATGGATGAAAGGATGCATGGATGGATGGATGGATGAAAGGATGGATGGATGGATAGATGATTGGATGGATGGATGGATGCATGGATGGATGAAAGGATGGATGGATAGATGGATGGATGGATGGATGGATGAAAGGATGGATGGATGGATGCATGGATGGATGGATGGATGGATGGATGGATGGATGAAAGGATGGATGGATGAAAGGATGGATGGATGGATGGATAGATGGATGGCTGGATGGATGGATGGATGGATGGAAGGATGATGGATGGATGGATGCATGGATGGATGGATGGATGGATGGATGAAAGGATGGATGGATGGATGGATGCATGGATGGATGGATGGATGGATGGATGAAAGGATGGATGGATGGATGAAAGGATGATGGATGGATGAAAGGATGGATGGATGGGTGGATGGATGCATGGATGGATGGATGGATGGATGGATGAAAGGATGGATGGATGGATGAAAGGATGATGGATGGATGAAAGGATGGATGGATGGGTGGATGGATGCATGGATGGATGGATGGAAGGATGATGGATGGATGGATGGATGGATGGATGGATGGATGAAAGGATGATGGATGGATGCATGGATGGATGGATGAAAGGATGGATGGATGGATGGATGGATGAAAGGATGGATGGATGAAAGGATGGATGGATGGATGGATGAAAGGATTGATGGATGCATGGATGGATGGATGAAAGGATGGATGGATGGATGGATGGATGGATGAAAGGATGGATGGATGGATGGATAGATGATTGGATGGATGGATGGATGCATGGATGGATGAAAGGATGGATGGATAGATGGATGGATGGATGGATGGATGAAAGGATGGATGGATGGATGCATGGATGGATGGATGGATGGATGGATGGATGAATGAAAGGATGGATGGATGAAAGGATGGATGGATAGATGGATGGATGGATGGATGGATGGATGGACGATGGTTGGATGGATGGATGGATGGATGAAAGGATGCATGGATGGATGGATGAAAGGATGGATGGATGGATGGATGGATGCATGGATGGATGGATGAAAGGATGGATGGATGGATGGATGAAAGGATGATGGATGGATGGATGCATGGATGGATGGAAGCATGGATGAAAGGATGGATGGATGGAAGAAAGGATGGATGGATGGATGGATGAAAGGATGGATGGATGCATGGATGGATGGATGAAAGGATGGATGGATGAAAGGATGATTGGATGGATGGATGGATGAAAGGATGGATGGATGCATGGATGGATGGATGAAAGGATGGATGGATGGATGGATGAAAGGATGGATGGATGGATGCATGGATGGATGGATGAAAGGATGGATGGATGGATGGATGGATGGAAGGATGATAGATGGATGGATGGATGGATGGATGGATGAAAGGATGGATGGATGGATGCATGGATGGATGGATGAAAGGATGGATGGATGAAAGGATGATTGGATGGATGGATGGATGAAAGGATGGATGGATGGATGGATGCATGGATGGATGGATGAAAGGATGGATGGATGAAAGGATGGATGGATGGATGGATGGATGGATGAAAGGATGGATGGATGGATGGATGGAAGGATGATAGATGGATGGATGGATGGATGGATGGAAGGATGATGGATGGATGGATGGATGGATGGATGAAAGGATGATGGATGGATGGATGGATGGAGGGATGGATGAAAGGATGGATGGATGGATGGATGAAAGGATGGATGGATGGATGGATGGATGAAAGGATGGATGGATGGATGGATGAAAGGATGGATGGATGGATGGATGGATGAAAGGATGGATGGATGGATGGATGAAAGGATGGATGGATGGATGGATGAAAGGATGGATGGATGGATGGATGGATGAAAGGATGGATGGATGGATGGATGAAAGGATGGATGGATGGATGGATGGATGAAAGGATGGATGGATGGATGGATGGATGAAAGGATTGATGGATGGATGGATGCATGGATGGATGGATGAAAGGATGGATGGATGAAAGGATGGATAGATGGATGGATGGATGGATGAAAGGATGGATGGATGAAAGGATGGATGGATGGATGGATGGATGGATGGATGGATGGATGGATGCATGGATGGATGGATGGATGGATGGATGGATGGATGCATGGATGGATGGATGGATTGATGGATGGATGGATAGATGATTGGATGGATGCATGGATGGTTGGATGAAAGGATGGATGGATGGATGAAAGGATGAATGGATGGATGCATGGATGGATGGATGAAAGGATGGATGGATGAAAGGATGATTGGATGGATGGATGGATGGATGGATGAAAGGATGGATGGATGGATGGATGCATGGATGGATGGATGAAAGGATGGATGGATGAATGGATGGATGAAAGGATGGATGGATTGATGGATGGATGGATAGATGATTGGATGGATGCATGAATGGTTGGATGAAAGGATGGATGGATGGATGGATGGATGAAAGGATGGATGGATGAAAGGATGATTGGATGGATGGATGGATGGATGAAAGGATGGATGGATGGATGAAAGGATGGATGGATAGATGGATGGATGCATGGATGGATGGATGAAAGGATGGATGGATAGATGGATGGATGCATGGATGGATGGATGAAAGGATGGATGGATGGATGGATGGATGAAAGGATGGATGGATGGATGGATGAAAGGATGGATGGATGGATGGATGGATGGATGGATGAAAGGATGGATGGATGAAAGGATGATTGGATGGATGGATGGATGGATGAAAGGATGGATGGATGGATGAAAGGATGGATGGATGGATGGATGGATGGATGGATGGATGCATGGATGGATGGATGAAAGGATGGATGGATGGATGGATGTCAACAAAGCTATTTTCTATCCAGAGTTTTATTTTTCTTGTCCCTAGTTCTAAACTCTATCTCTGCACTGAGGAGAGGGTTGGTGCCCGTTTATATGATTTACACTTTTCTTTTACTGGCTGTTGTAAACTGATCTGCTCATCTGTGGATCGATTCATGATGATTTGAAGGACCAGTCAACATTAAAGTTGACTCTAACAATAATCCAGTCATGCAACCTCTAATAAATGAATGATCACAATAACCCCCCAGGTCATCTGAGTAGAATCCAAACAGATAACCTGCAGAAGCATTCCTGTCTCCATCACCCTGAAGCTCTGCTCTGCAGCCAAACGTGTTTAGAGTCCATTAAACCTGATTGGTAATAAATATGCAGAAATTCTACAGGTTAGTAAAGCTGCCAGGACAAATTATGTAGAAATGTTTATTAAATATTTAACAAGACCAGGAGAATGTTTCCACTGAAGGAAAATCCTCCAAATATTCTGCACACCTCTCACAGCTTAGCAGAGCAAATACTGAATATTTGTCAGACACTCTAACATCCAGACAGACAAACAGGGGAAAAGCTCATAAATATCTTTGTCCTGGGATGCTCTGCCTTGTCGTCTTTATTAAAAATGTTCCACTAAACAGATTGCACATAAAAAAGCCAAATCAAATCAGCCAATAAGCCGGTGTTTGACTGCTGCGAGCAGCGGCAGGATTTACAGCCTGAATATGGGATGAAACGGCCTGTTAAGTAGACTTTTTGCAGCGTATTTACAGCTCGTGTCCAACTCAAGTGGGACAATATTTCTGTCTGTAACGGAGCCACGGCGAGCCTCTCAATAAAGCGGGCCAAATTAGCGCCCAAATAAACAACATTCAGCTAAGCTGCAAGCCATGGAAAGTATCACAATTTGTGAAGCTGTCTAAACTCGGGCTCAGAGAATCATTCTTTGAAAAAATAATTTAATGGAAGAACTTAGCCAGCTGCTACATCAGCCATAAACCATCCGCTTTAGATAAATGCATCTCTGTTTCTCTTTGAATGAGCTAATTCACACAAGCGCTCGCAGCACACGACTCATTTAGTTTACGGTCAAATGATGGTGAAAAGTCTGGAAAATGTCACCCTTATATTTTTCATCTGAGCAGCACGTATCATAAACTATCGAGCCCCAAAAACGGCTGACAGATCGGCTCAATTCAGCATTCAGACTGGGGACGCTGCAGAGTAAATTAGTCATATATACAACACATGTAAACCTCCTGTCAGCCTCTGAAACGGCAGTAAATACAGCAGGAATGATGAGAAATTAACCGGAATGCAACAATCATCAGCACCATCTCTTTATTTTCATTTGGACCGTACAAGCTGCTTTCATTAGGAACCAGGATTCAGGTCTGAGGGCACACATCCCTGTAAAACGGCTGAGCTGAACACAAGAATACTGGACCACAGCAGTCTGCATGAATCCACCTAAAGAGCTGGACTCGAGCACGGTCCACAGGAGATGCTTAGAACATGTAGCATAAGGCAGAGAATAACTGTGGATCATTGCATTCATCAGTTTAAAGACCACCAAAGCATCTTTGCTGGAGGTTTCCAGGACAGCTTAGAGCTGTGGCCAAAAAAAAGAGAAAACCATGAGCCTATATCATCAAAGGAACACTCAGAGGCAGATTGTAAATAGAATCTATTTCAACTAGACACAAATGACAGGATTCTTAAGGAATCTGTGCATTTTTCACCTGCTAGAGACTTCCAGGGCAGCTTAGGCTCTGCACAACAAAGTCAAAGCAAACTGTGCACCTTAATTCCTGGAAAGATGTTCTTGATGTTGATGTTCTTGACCAGAGTCCATCTCTACTGGGCAAGAAGAGCAGGTGATTCTGCATGGACTTTTGGAATTCTGTGGAATTTTTCACCAGAGCACCCTGAACGGGGGTTTCCAGGGCAGCATAGGGCTCTGCCCTGCACAAACAGAGCAAACCATGAGCCTGAATCACTAGGAAGATGTTCTGGGGTGGATTTTATTTTACCAGAATCCTTTGCAATAAGGCAAGAATGGCAAGAGGATCTGTCCATTTTTCCACAACGGCAACTGGGGCTTGCTGGGGGATTCCAGGGCAGCCTAGGGATGCCTGACAAAAACAGAGCAAATCCTGAGTCTAAATCCTCAGAAAGATGTTGGGGGTTAGGAAATCCAACTTGATAAGGAGAGAATGGCAGGTGAATTTGTGGGTTTTTCTACCACAGCAGCTGTGCCGGGGGTTTTCAGGGCAGCATAGGGCCGTGTCCTTCAAAAACTGAGCCAGCCATGAGCCTAAATCCTCAGGAAGACATTTGATGGGTAGAACATCAAATTAAACATAATCTATCTCAATTAGGGAAGAACAACAAGTGAATCTTGCGGGGGATTTCCAGGGCAGCTTAAGCCTTGAAGGATATTCTGGAGTGAATCTGATAAGAGCATCAATGTGGATAATGTCAGACAAGTAGGTGAATTGGTGGAAATTACAGTGTTTTTAATTATGTTGTAGATTTGTGCTTAATATCATGTGTCTTCAATTCTTTTCTCCTCTATTCTTTAAACTTTGTATATTTTGAGGTCTTATTTCTGCTCAGTATTGTAACATTTAAAGCTATACAGTCATGTTTGCTTTGTTTTAAACGTTTTAAGCACTCTGGGTTCCTTTAGGTATAAATGTAGCTCCATAAATAAATGTACCTTGCCTTTAAAAGGCCTGATTTATCATGGGTGGTTTATTATTATGGAATTAGCCTTTTGAGAGCTTCACTGCCCACTTGAGGAGCGTTCAAAGACGAGCTGACATGTTGAATTATATTCCTCCTGTTGGAATATTTCATTTGTAATGCGGCTGCACGGCTGAAGTCTAAATATGGTTCTCATTACGTGTCATCAGGATTGCCAGGCTCATTTAAGGCTGGGCTGTTTTTGTTTCTCCTAATCCCTTCCTACTGTTTTACCACAGGAACGCTTCGATAGGGAAATATTCCTCCTTAAAATGACAGGCTATACTTGAGACAGACGCCTGCCTAATGGAGGAGGTTTGTATTCAAACAAAGCTCCTGTTGGCTAATAAAGCCGCCGCTGTAACGGCCTTTATTTAAGCGGGGTCTGGTCGTCCTGAAGGCGTTTAAACCTCAAGGATGTGTGTTTAAATGAATCTCCTTGTTCGAGCCCAGTGCAGATCTTTGTAGACTCCCCTGCTGGTTTCTCATTTAGTGAGGAAAAGCAGACCTCTCCTTTGGCAGAGCTTCAGCGGGGAAACCAAGAAACGGCACGCTCAGGTAGAAACAGACTCAGAGCTCGAAACCACAAAAAGACTGGAGACGCTTAAAGTCTGCCACAGGAGAGACAGAATCATCCGAGGAGGATGCTATCTCATTCTCAGAGGCTCTTCAGGACCCCGTTTAAACCTCACATTAACATCCATGTTGGCTGTTTGGATGGACTGGACTTTAATGATGCATTAACCCATGGCTTTAAAAGTTAGGGCCTGATTCAGAACGGTCCTCTTCTGCAAACCACATCCTTCATTTCAGTGATGGTCTCTAGTCTTAAATCCAGTGGTCATAAGAGCCAATCTCTGGGCTACTAACAGTCTTATTTTGGCTGCTGAAGTCTTTAAGGCAACAAAAATGTTCAACTCTTCACCACAGCTCAACACTTTCATCCCTAAACATTCATCTGACACACAGTTAAGTCACATCCATGTAAAAACGCAGTAGAAAAGCAGTTAAAGAGGTGCCACTAGCGTCTTAGCTCATAACTGGTGTACTTACATGACTTTGACTTTCGTAAAGGATAATATCTTCAAAGGATGACATCATCTTCAAAGGATGACAACATCTTCAAAGGATGACATCATTTTGAAAGGATGACATCATCTTCAAAGGATAACAACATCTTCAAAGGATGACATCATCTTTAAAGGATGACATCACCTTCAGAGGATGACATCATCTTCAGAGGATGACATCATCTTCAAAGGATGACAACATCTTCAAAGGATGACATCATTTTGAAAGGATGACATCATCTTCAAAGGATGACAACATCTTCAAAGGATGACATCATTTTGAAAGGATGACATCATCTTCAAAGGATGACAACATCTTCAAAGGATGACATCATCTTCAAAGGATGACATCATTTTGAAAGGATGACATCATCTTCAAAGGATGACAACATCTTCAAAGGATGACATCATTTTGAAAGGATGACATCATCTTCAAAGGATGACAACATCTTCAAAGGATGACAACATCTTCAAAGGATGACATCATCTTTAAAGGATGACATCACCTTCAGAGGATGACATCATCTTTAAAGGATGACATCATCTTCAAAGGATGACATCATCTTCAAAGGATGACATCATCTTCAGAGGATGACATCATCTTTAAAGGATGACATCACCTTCAGAGGATGACATCATCTTTAAAGGATGACATCATCTTCAAAGGATGACAACATCTTCAAAGGATGACATCATTTTGAAAGGATGACATCATGTTCAAAGGATGACATCATGTTCAAAGGATGACATCATTTTGAAAGGATAACATCATCTTCAAAAGATGACATCATCCTCAAAGGATGACATCATCTTCAAAGGATGACATCATCTTCAAAAGATGACTATTTTTTAGAAGATGACATCTTTAAAGGATAACATTATTTTGAAAGGATGACATCATCTTCAAAGGATGACAACATTGTCAAAGGATGACATCATCTTCAAAAGATGACATCATCCTCAAAGGATGACATCATCTTCAAAAGATGATATCATCCTCAAAGGATGACAACATCTTTAAAGGATGACATCATCTTCAAAGGATAACATTATTTTGAAAGGATGATATCATCTTCAAAGGATAACATTATTTTGAAAGGATGACATCATCTTCAAAGGATGACATCATCTTCAAAGGATGACATCATCTTCAGAGGATGACATCATCCTCAAAGAACGCCGTCGTTTTTCAAAGGATGACATCATCTTCAAAGGATGACATCATCTTCAGAGGATGACATCATCCTCAAAGGATGACATCATCTTCAAAGGATGACATCATTTTGAAAGGATGACATCATCTTCAAAGGATGACATCATTTTGAAAGGATGATATCATCTTCAAAGGATGACATCATTTTGAAAGGATGACATCATCTTCAAAGGATGACATCATTTTGAAAGGATGACATCATCTTTAAAAGATGACACTATCTTCCAAGGATGATGTCTAACCGGGCCAGTTAGCCACAAGCTAAGAGGCTAATGGTGCCTCTTTAACAGCTTTTCTTCATCATGCTGTCATCTTTTTGAGTACTGGTTAAATCGAACTCATTTAGAGACATCAGCTGACCAGCTGGATGATGCATCATGGGTAATGGGGAATTATGGGGGTGATCCCCCAACTCCATGCTCTCATTAAATCAACTTCAAACGGACCAGGACAAATGGGAGGAGCCTGGATAATGGAATGACATGTTTAGTGGCATGGCTGGGTCCAGTTCATGTCAGCTAGCTTTATTCAGGCTGGCCTAAGGTCTTTGCACACTGAGTTCGTTAGGTTTTATTCGTATTCACTGTAGTGGCTAAAATGCAGGCTAATGCCCAGAGCTGCCTCTACTCCATAAGAAACCATCATGTTTATTTCACAGATGAAAAGCATCAAGGACTATCAGGTGGTGTCTGAAGGCTCAGATGGATGTTAATGTGGGGTATAAACAGGGTCTAACAGGAAGCTCCTTCTTCTCTGTTTCACACCTGGTGTAAATCCAGGCTGAATACACACAGGCTCCATGTGGGGGCCGCTCTGTTTGCTCTGGCTCTTGAGGAGGTGTGCAATTTGCTCGTTTGTTTAACACTTTTTTCCATTCCCACACAATCACAATAATCACTCCTGCTGTGAGCTTAATTAGAAATAATGGCGTCTCCTGACCGCTGACCATGAGTCCAACAGCTGATTAGCATTCCTGCAGGTCACACCGTCTCCGTCCTGTGGGAGAATTTAGAGGATAAATCTAGGATTTATAGGCTGGGCTTTAAATACTGGTTAAAATCACTAATAAGGACAGAAAGTAGAGTGGAGAAAAGTTGCTCTTCAGACAGAAATGGGTCAGGGAGGACAATAAAACTAAAGCTAAAGATTCAGAGGACAAAGGCTCCCACAGCTACCATCAAACCCTCTCCTTTCACATTAGGCATGATTGTGGGCCGTACCTGAGCATATCTGACTCTCCTCCAACGGTCTGCTTCCACATTATTTTAAAGACGCCAACGCCAACCCTCCTTCTACTGCCACATCTACGGCGCGCCTCAGAGGAGGAAACAGGCCCGTGCTGCACAGATGCAACAGTTTTACAGGAGATAGGAGTTAATGTTAGAACCCTACTCTCTGAAGAGTACCCCACACTCGAGCACGGCTGCACACTGTCCTTGCCTCACATGATCCATGCTAATACTACCTCTTCATGCAAGCTTTGGCATGGTACCTGGGTCAACTGCATGCTTCCACACAGAACCAGACTGTACCCAGATCAGGGCCCTGTCTCCTGATGCAGAGCCACCGTAACAATGCTTGTCTGCAGAATGAGTCTAAACATCAGCCTCTATTTGAAGTAAAAACTTGAGATCCTGATGGATCCTGATGGATGACTCAACCCTCCATCACGCCGTCAGCTGTTATAAATGAAGCCTGACAATCATCACAGACTCTGCAGAGAAAGGGGGGCATTTATGGAGTCTGAACGCCCTGACCAAGGATGAATCACTCATCCCCTCATGCAAAACAGCAAAAACTTTGCCCTGCTGTAAAAGAGCGGCTCAGGCGTCAGAAATCAGCTTTTATTTTGCACGAATCAAGTCAAACATTTCAGCTCCTGTCGATTTCTATAAATGAAGCCTGACAATCATGGATGGCTGCAGCTCGTGGGGACATTTAGAGAGTTTGAACGTCCCGAACAAAGGCTGTTTAAGCTCGGAGGTCTGACTAATGTCAGCACTTTGGTTCCTAAAGGAGGCTTCAAAGTCCAAGCTGTGACAGCCTGCTTATTCCTGCACCATGAGTTAGATATTTCTGACTTTTAAGGCTGGATCAGACCTGAATTTAGCCGGTTTTGAACCGAAATGCCCATACCCAGTCAGATGTGTCCAGGACGTCCCACAGCCACGATGCAACAAGACTGGGATGTCACCATTTTTCATGGATCATCATGATAGTAAATCAAAGAAACCTTGATAGTTTTTATGCTAAACTCAAGGCTGATGATGATGATGATGATGATGATGATGAAGATGCCACCATGGCTTTGCTTTGCCTCTCTGGCTCTAGAGCAGGACTCATCAAGTACATCTGCACAAGGGCCAGATTCATTCTCCACAGAGACCCTGGGGGCCGGACTTTCAAATCCACAAAAGTGAATTAAATATTTTGGTCTGATTGAAATATTATAGAAGTAGTTTTTGTATTTGCTTTCAAAACGACAGACTTCTTTAGTCATTACCAGTGAGATCTATCCCTATCCATCCCCATTTTGACACTTTTAACCCTTTTTGATACTTTTTGCCCATTTTTTCCTCTTTTACCAATTTTTGCAGGATTTTAACCCCTCTTAAACCACTTTTCCTGCAAGTTTTACCCCCTTCACTCTTTTATCCATTTTGACACTTTTTAACCCCTTTTCATCAAGTTTTTTTCAACATTTAAATCAGTGTTTGCCACTCTTTAACCCTTTTTTGCAATGTTGCCTGGCTATTTTTGCTGTTTTTGCCACTTTTAACCAATTTTTGATTTTTTTTGCCTCTTAAACTCTTTTTGTCCCCAATTCATTAGCCCATTTTAAATCACTTTTCCAGCATGTTTCTGCATATTTTGTTCTCTTTGTGCCACTCTTTTATCCATGTTTGCCACTTTTCTTCTATTTTCCACTTTTTAACCCCTTGTCATTGATTCTTTGCACTATTTTTGACACTTTTAACCCACTTTTTAATCATTTTTGCCGCTTTTTTCCTCATTTATCAATTTTTGCAAGATTTTAACACCCTCTTAACCCCTTTCCTGCCCACTTTACCCACTTTTATCCATTTTTTCCACTTTTTAGCCCCTTTTCATTTCTTTTTTTCAACATTCGAATCAATGTTTGCCACTTTTCACCCATTTTGCCACTCTTGAATCCCTTTTTCCAACTTTGCCAGGCTGTTGTGCCGGTTTTACCACTTTTAAGCCATCTTTGATACTTTTTGCCTCTTTAACCCTTTTTTCCCATTCTTAACCCCTTTTAAAACACTTTTCCAGCAGGTTTTATCCTCTTGGTTCCACTTTTCTTCTATTTTTGACACTTTTAACCCTTTTTTCCTGTTTTCACCACTTTCTCACCAGTGTTTGTCCCTTTGTGCCACTCCAAACCCATTTTTCCATTTTTCACCCATTATTTTTCTAACACTTGCCAACTTTACCCCTTTAGTTTTGACTGAGAAGTAAATTTCTGTAAAAACAGATCGACTGTTGAGTCATTCTATAACTATTTTATAATAGTTGTTTGTGGGGTGGATTTAACAGCTGCAGACATTTAAAGCCTACGGATACTCTTTAAATCACAACATCTTCTTTTGCTCCTTTTCTGAATTTAATGATCTTTCGGGGGCCGGACAGGAAGCTTTGGGGGGCCTGATGTGGCCCCCGGGCCACCAGTTGATGATCAGGGCTCTAGAGAGAAGTCCATCTCAGCTGAAAGTAAACTCCTGAATCCTGGATGGATCTTGATGGATGGTTCAGCTCTCCATCAACCTGTCGTTTGCTATAAATGAAGCCTGACAATCATGGATGACGTATTTCAGGTACCAGGGATAGTCCGAGGGTCTAAACGCCACTGCTGAGTCCGCCTGACTCCTCTGTGGTGATCCAGCTGTATTTCTACAGACCGTGAGGAACCAGGTCTGCAGCCGTGCCAGAGTCTTCTATGACCCATCAAGCAGGCCGGGAGTGAGAGCGTGGAGCTGCGGGGTCGGAGGGGGGATGACGGAGGGTCGCGGCGTCTCCAACCCCTTCAACACAGATGGCCGTTTGTGCCACGCGACCCCCTCCACCAACCCTGCCGACCCCACCTCGGTCTGAAACTCTCAGCTCCTAATTCACACTTCATAAATCAAGATGACCTGTCCTGGTGTGGATTCATCTCTCTGCTGGATAATAGTGGGGGATTCATTACACGGACGTAAAAACTCTCAGAGCTCCAGGATTTCTAACAGATTATTGACAGGCCATTGGTAAACACAGACGATTTAAGACACAAGTAGGAACAAGACTTTCGTATCCAGCCTGAGGACCGGTCTGTTATTAGTAAGTGCTCTTATAACTGAAGCATAGACTAGACTATTTAAAGTCATAAACAGGGTTTAGTTCACCCCAGTGAATCGACACTCTCTGAGGGTGGTTTAAGAAACATCACGGTACTTTCTATCACATGATTTGGTCATGTGACAGAGGGAGGAATCCTTAACTAGAACCTGTGTGACAGTGGAGTAGGCTAGAAGATCTCCAACACATCATGGAACCATCTAGAGAAGAACAGATGAGAAGTCCCTGACATCTATCAGTCTGAAAGGGCTACAGAGACATTTATAAGGCTTTAGGACTCCAGACAACCACGCTGACAGCCATTATCCACAAATGGGGAAAACTGGTAACAGTGGTGAACCTTCGCAAGACTCATCCAGGAGGTCCCAGAAGAACCCAGAACCACATCTAAAGACCTGCAGGCATCCCTGACTCAGTTAAGGTCAGAGGTCATGACTCAACCATCAGAAAGACACTGGGCAACAATGGCATCATGGGAGAGTCCAGAGGCCAAAACCACTGCTGACAAAATGAACACAAAGGCTCGTCTCACATTTGACTAAAAACATCCTGATGATCCCCGAGACTTCTAGGAAATATTCTGTAGACTGACGAGACAGAAGAGGAACTTTCTGGAACCCTGACCCTCACTCCTCTACAGATCCACTCTTACAGAAGTTACCAACTATGACCTACTGTTTGGTAAAAATGAAGGGAAAATACCTCAAAATGGAACATTCCAGCATCTGCCATTCTTAAAGAACGCCGTCGTTTTTCAAAGGATGACATCATCTTCAGAGGATGACATCATCTTCAGAGGAAGCAGGCCAGTTTAGGCCACCAGTCATCATTCCAGTCTAACCAGTCCCCTACAGGCTTAGGTCCATAGTATCTCAGAGTGTCCTTAAGAAGCATGTTTATAACTAAATGAGGGAGAAAAGCGGTTAAACTAACCCAGCGTTTCATCAGAAGAACATCACAGCAGCAGTCAGACATGGTGGTGGTAGTGTGATGGTCTGGACCAGGACCTGGACCACTTGAACCATGAATTCTGCTCTCTAGCAGGAGAATGACAGACCATCAGTTCATGACCTCAAGCTCCAGACCACTTGGGTCATGGAGCAGGACCATGATCCCAAACACACCAGCAAGTCCACCTCTGAGTGGACTAAAAACTACATGAAGGTTCTGGAGTGGTCTAGTCAGAGTCTGGACTTAGATCTGACTGAGACGCTGACCTCAAACAGGCCGTTCACGCTGGAAACCCTGGCATGTGTCATCACGTACACCTGACTTTATTCACTCAGGCTGTCGTTGTTTGGTGTTAGCGTTGGTCTGATGATGGGAAGCGTTCCAGTGTGACAAACATGAGAATGAAGAAACCAGTTAAAGGGCAGATACGTAGATCTCTGCTCACATTTAGTTTGGAAATATTAAATATTATATTAATATAAGCGTCCCCAGGTTGTGTCTGCAGCAGCTCCTGAATCCGCCGTCCTCCTCCGTGTCAGGCCACGTCTGGGCCGTTATATTTTCAGCTCCTCTGGCAGCTCCAACAGTTCCAAAAATAAGACGGCTAATTGGCCCGTGTTTATTTCTGTTTGGGAGAAATACTCTAAGTGTTTTTAGCAGGTTGTTTGTGGCGCGATGCTTTCACAGTCGGGGCTCTCTGGGAGGTACGGCTCGGTCCACAGCATGGAAAAAGAGCGGGCTCTTTAATAAATAAGCTCTTTTATACCTCCGACAGTATAGTTGTGTGTGAGGCTGGCACGCCGGCGTGTGACATCATGAGTGTTGACTCATGAGCAGATGAGTGATGCACACTGAGCTTCATGGCAGCGGTTCAGCCTCTCTGCTCCTGTCCGTCTCCGCTCTGGTGGGGGGGGGGGGGCTGTTGGTAATGAAGCAAGTGTTCCTATGCTTAAGGGGGGGGGCTGTCAGCTCCACACAGCAGACCTCTGTCACCTGTTGCCACCAGCGGGAGCCTCGGGGCGACGGGCCAGGAGCCAATGCTGGCGGCCAGTAGCGGGGCCCTGACTCCACCTATAGACAGCTCAGCGGGTGATTTAGTCGGCCTCCACGCCGAGGTGTCTATGGACACACGCCTGGAGGAGCGGCGGCACGCGGCCAGGCCAGCGTCTGAGTTTTTACGCTCCCATGTCTGATGCTGACATGAAACGGTTGTCATCTTTAAGGTCGTTTGGCACGACGTGGAAAAACCAGATGGATGGCGTAGCTCATTAAGGATTTTTTTTACTAAAAATTTTCAGGCAATGGAGAAGAAAAGAGCAGAAAAAGAGCTGTTATGATCTGAGCGGTCACTTTCTATGATTTTATTTACCTTTACACATTTTACAACTGGGGTCAGGGGGGGCAGAGTCAAGCTCATCACATGTCAGTGATGAGCTTGACTCTGGACGGCCAAAGTTGAGCTCGACGGCGTCTCCATAGTCCAGGTCATTTCACACCCTGATCCTGAAACCTTCACCTCTGGTGGTTTTCAGGCCCTCCACAGCACAGCCAGGGGCTCATGGGAATCCTCCAACCTGTCTGGACGGTATCCTGTCGTCACATCCACCCCTAACTCCACCCTAAAGGCGTGGAATTTATTTTTAGATTGCTCTCCCATACCCCCGGTACACGAGGACATCCAGAGCATGATCAGGGTTGTGTCAATCCCCCCGTCTGCCCCATTGGGTCCTCAGGCCGCCTACTCACCACATCTACATCTGCAGCAGCCTCAGGTTTTGGCCCAAACATGCTGAAAGTTCTGCACAGTACTGTATGACTCTGGCTTTGTCAGATAAAATCTGGTGTTTTGTATGAAATAACAGAGCTCCTCACAGATGTACCCAACAATATTTATTCAAAGCCTTTCTGTCCGCACACGGCGGCTCCTCAGACTTATGTAAGAGCGCACAAAGCTTTCCGATGAGCTCTGGTCTCTGAGAAAGGAAACAGCAGCAGAGCTGAGACGGAGAAATGAAGACTGACAGCTGGAGGAATGGGACCAGAGTCCTGTTGGGAGGAAGAAGAGGAGGGGGTCGGGGTTTGTCGGGGTTTGGGGCACGGTCGTCGGCTGCAGTAGCAGTGAGAGCTGCAGAGGAAAGGGTTAACAGGAGACAGTAAAGTGAATCCAGATGTGCTGTTATTATTAATATCTCTGGCTGATGAATGGGAAGGTAAAATTACAGGCGCCAGCCAGGGAGGCCCCGTGTGCTGCCCTGCCACCCAGGCGCTTCCCAGCTCACCTCCACCGCTCCGCACGCCGCAGAGAAGTGGAGAGGGTGTAGGACGGGGTGAGGGTTCGAGACGGGACGGGGTGAGACTATGAGATGAAGATGACACTTTAAGATGGTAACACCAGTCCTGATGAACCGATCTAACCTGGGGAACGGGTCTAAGTTTGTTCCAACTGAGCCAAACGGGTTAGATATGAAAACATTACACGTCCAAAGACTTCTAAAACAAAAAAGGACAGAAACAGAGCCCTTAATTTAACAGAAAAAGAGAGACTGATCCTTGATCTCAGTTTTAAACTGGCCCAGTAGAGCCCAACGGTGTCCATCCATCATAAATCAATCATAGTCAATATGGTTTGGCTTGCTTGACCAAAAGGACTCTTTAATGTCAGAGAAATGTCAATTAAATAAAAATCTTCAATGTAAAATAAGTGACTGCATAAAAATTCAACCCCTTCTTGTCAGTTTATTATGTTTAGCTGCATTTACATTACGCTCTAATGTTTTAAAGCGTTCCAGGGCTGAGAAGCACCCCCACAGCACGATGCTGCTGAGAAGCACCCCCACGGCACCATGCTGCTGAGAAGCACCCCCACGGCACCATGCTGCTGAGAAGCATCCCCACGGCACGATGCTGCTGAGAAGCATCCCCACAGCACGATGCTGCTGAGAAGCATCCCCACAGCACGATGCTGCTGAGAAGCATCGCCACAGCACGATGCTGCTGAGAAGCATCGCCACAGCACGATGCTGCTGAGAAGTATCCCCACGGCATGATGCTGCCACCACCATGCTCCACAGTGGGGATGGTGTGTTTGTGGTGATGTCAGTGTTTCTAATGTTCCAGCACCATGCTGTTGGATCAGGTCAGCCACTTTAAAGAGTGAATATTTATGCCTTCACTTATTTTACATTACAGATTTTTATTTCATTGTTGAGGTCTGGTGTCACTTTGATGGTAAAGAGGATTAATTTGCCAAAAACGTCCAATTATATGGGCCATACTTGATTTATGAAATCAAGAAAAGGGTCAAATCTAAGGAGGTTAGTATCTTTTATAGGACGCTGAAATCAGATCCACTCTGGAGAAAATGATTGTTATTTTTACTCTCAGAACTGCCTTGTTGAGCTCTGGAGTCTTCGTTGAGACAGATTATGTTGTCCTAAATAAAAAAGAAATCAAAGATCCATGTGTGGCGTTCTTCCATCTGTAGTTAAAGCCTGGTTACGTTTGTTTGTCTATCTGCTGCTGAGTTTCTCCCTCAGCTCTGCAGCTCCATAGGAAGGAACCAATAATGGCTTTATTGGCTCTGTTAGCTCCTCACACCTCGTCTCGTTCACACCTCGGCCCCTCTGTTGGTTCAACACGCCGCCGTGTTGTTCCTGTGAATTCAAACAGACGTGGAGACAGACAGGACTTCATACCGATCCTGGCAGACAGCAGAGTGTTTCTTTTTCTCCTTTTCATCATAAAACGGACACGCCGAGGCGCTGACGTTTCTCTGCTCTGGTTTTTAACAGATGCTGGGCTGGTTTACATCACCACTTTGTCAAACGTGGCCACAAGCTCACTAAAAGGCACGCCACAGAGACTTAGTTTGTTAGGAGATGTCAGACAACAAGTTCTGGATTATAAAGGATTAAATCAATATTTGGTGTTCTGATTGGTAAAACTGCTCACTAGAAAGTTTGGATGACTGATATCAGAGACTGCTCTCTATTACAACCATTCTACTGATATAGACTGATATTTACAGCTGATATAAACTGATATTTACAGCTGATAGAGACTGATATTTACAGCTGATATAGACTGATATTTACAGCTGATATAGACTGATATTTACAGCTGATGTAGACTGATATTTACAGCTGATACAGACTGATATTTACAGCTGATATAGACTGATATTTACAGCTGACAGACTGATATTTATACCTGATATAAATTGATATTTACACCTGATATAGACTGATTTTTACAGCTGACAGACTGATATTTATACCTGATATAGACTGATATTTACACCTGATATAGACTGATATTTACACCTGATATAGACTGATATTTACAGCTGACAGACTGATATTTATACCTGATATAGACTGATATTTACACCTGATATAGACTGATATTTACAGCTGATATAGACTGATATGTACAGCTGACAGACTGATATTTACACCTGATACAGACTGATATTTACAGCTGATAGACTGATATTTACAGCCGACAGACTGATATTTACACCTGATATAGACTGATATTTAGACTGATATTTACAGCTGATATAGACTGATATTTACAGCTGACAGACTGATATTTACACCTGATACAGACTGATATTTACAGCTGATAGACTGATATTTACAGCTGACAGACTGATATTTACACCTGATATAGACTGATATTTACAGCTGATATAAACTGATATTTACAGCTGATAGACTGATATTTACACCTGATATAGACTGATATTTACACCTGATATAGACTGATATTTACACCTGATACACTGATATTTACAGCTGATATAGACTGATATTTACACCTGATAGACTGATATTTAAAGCTGACAGACTGATATTTACACCTGATATAGACTGATTTTTACAGCTGATATAGACTGATATTTACAGCTGATATAGACTGATATTTACAGCTGACAGACTGATATTTACAGCTGACAGACTGATATTTACAGATGATACAGACTGATATTTACAGCTGATAAAGACTGATATTTACAGCTGACACAGACTGATATTTACAGCTGACATAGACTGATATTTACAGCTGATATAGACTGATATTTACAGCTGACATAGACTGATATTTACAGCTGATACAGACTAATATTTACAGCTGACAGACTGATATTTACAGCTGATATAGACTGATATTTACAGCTGATATAGACTGATATTAACAGCTGATAGACTGATATTTACAGCTGAAAGACTGATATTTACAGCTGATATAGACTGATATTTACAGCTGACAGACTGATATTTACACCTGATATAGACTGATATTTACACCTGATATAGACTGATATTTACAGCTGATATAGACTGATATTTACAGCTGACACACTGATATTTACACCTGATATAGACTGATATTTACAGCTGATATAGACTGATATTTACAGCTGATAGACTGATATTTAAAGCTGACAGACTGATATTTACACCTGATATAGACTGATATTTACAGCTGATATAGACTGATATTTACAGCTGATATAAACTGATATTTACAGCTGATATAGACTGATATTTACAGCTGATATAAACTGATATTTACAGCTGATATAGACTGATATTTACAGCTGATATAGACTGATATTTACAGCTGATATAGACTGATATTTACAGCTGATATAAACTGATATTTACAGCTGATATAGACTGATATTTACAGCTGATATAGACTGATATTTAAAGCTGATATAGACCGATATTTACAGCTGATGTAGACTGATATTTACAGCTGATATAGGCTGATATAGACTGATATTTACAGCTGATGTAGACTGATATTTACAGCTGATATAGGCTGATATAGACTGATATTTACAGCTGATATAGACTGATATTTACAGCTGATGTAGACTGATATTTAAAGCTGATATAAACTGATATTTACAGCTGATATAGACTGATATTTACAGCTGATATAAACTGATATTTACAGCTGATATAGACTGATATTTACAGCTGATATAGACTGATATTTACAGCTGATATAGACTGATATTTACAGCTGATATAGACTGATATTTACAGCTGATGTAGAGTGATATTTACAGCAGATGTAGACTGATATTTACAGCTGATGTAGACTGATATTTACAGCTGATATAGACTGATATTTACAGCAGATGTAGACTGATATTTACAGCTGATATAGACTGATATTTACAGCTGATATAGACTGATATTTACAGTTGATATAGACTGATATTTACAGCTGATATAGACTGATATTTACAGTTGATATAGACTGATATTTTCAGCTGATGTAGACTGATATTTACAGCTGATGTAGACTGATATTTACAGCTGATGTAGACTGATATTTACAGCTGATGTAGACTGATATTTACAGCTGATATAGACTGATATTTACAGTTGATATAGACTGATATTTACAGCTGATATAGACTGATATTTACAGTTGATATAGACTGATATTTACAGCTGATGTAGACTGATATTTACAGTTGATATAGACTGATATTTACAGCTGATATAGACTGATATTTACAGCTGATGTAGACTGATATTTACAGCTGATATAGACTGATATTTACAGCTGATATAGACTGATATTTACAGTTGATTTAGACTGATATTTACAGCTGATGTTAGACTGATATTTACAGCTGATGTAGACTGATATTTACAGCTGATGTAGACTGATATTTACAGTTGATATAGACTGATATTTACAGCTGATGTAGACTGATATTTACAGCTGATATAGACTGATATTTACAGTTGATATAGACTGATATTTACAGTTGATATAGACTGATATTTACAGCTGATGTAGACTGATATTTACAGCTGATGTAGACTGATATTTACAGTTGATATAGACTGATATTTACAGTTGATTTAGACTGATATTTACAGCTGATGTAGACTGATATTTACAGCTGATGTAGACTGATATTTACAGCTGATATAGACTGATATTTACAGTTGATATAGACTGATATTTACAGTTGATACAGACTGATATTTACAGCTGATGTAGACTGATATTTACAGCTGATGTAGACTGATATTTACAGCTGATATAGACTGATATTTACAGTTGATATAGACTGATATTTACAGTTGATATAGACTGATATTTACAGCTGATGTAGACTGATATTTACAGCTGATGTAGACTGATATTTACAGCTGATGTAGACTGATATTTACAGCTGATATAGACTGATATTTACAGTTGATATAGACTGATATTTTCAGCTGATATAGACTGATATTTACAGCTGATGTAGACTGATATTTACAGCTGATGTAGACTGATATTTACAGCTGATATAGACTGATATTTACAGTTGATATAGACTGATATTTACAGCAGATGTAGACTGATATTTACAGCTGATGTAGACTGATATTTACAGCTGATGTAGACTGATATTTACAGCTGATGTAGACTGATATTTACAGTTGATATAGACTGATATTTACAGCTGATATAGACTGATATTTACAGTTGATATAGACTGATATTTACAGCTGATGTAGACTGATATTTACAGTTGATATAGACTGATATTTACAGCTGATATAGACTGATATTTACAGCTGATGTAGACTGATATTTACAGCTGATATAGACTGATATTTACAGTTGATATAGACTGATATTTACAGTTGATTTAGACTGATATTTACAGCTGATGTTAGACTGATATTTACAGCTGATATAGACTGATATTTACAGCTGATGTAGACTGATATTTACAGCTGATGTAGATCGATATTTACAGCTGATGTAGACTGATATTTACAGCTGATGTAGACTGATATTTACAGCAGATGTAGACTGATATTTACAGCTGATGTAGACTGATATTTACAGCTGATATAAACTGATATTTACAGCTGATAAAGACTGATATTTACAGCTGATGTAGACTGATATTTACAGCTGATATAGACTGATATTTACAGCTGATATAGACTGATATTTACAGCTGATATAGACTGATATTTACAGCTGATATAAACTGATATTTAAAGCTGATGTAGAGTGATATTTACAGCAGATGTAGACTGATATTTACAGCTGATGTAGACTGATATTTACAGCTGATATAGACTGATATTTACAGCAGATGTAGACTGATATTTACAGCTGATATAGACTGATATTTACAGCTGATATAGACTGATATTTACAGCTGATATAGACTGATATTTACAGCAGATGTAGACTGATATTTACAGTTGATATAGACTGATATTTAAAGCTGATGTAGAGTGATATTTACAGCAGATGTAGACTGATATTTACAGCTGATGTAGACTGATATTTACAGCTGATATAGACTGATATTTACAGCAGATGTAGACTGATATTTACAGCTGATATAGACTGATATTTACAGCTGATATAGACTGATATTTACAGCTGATATAGACTGATATTTACAGCAGATGTAGACTGATATTTACAGTTGATATAGACTGATATTTACAGCTGATGTAGACTGATATTTACAGCTGATGTAGACTGATATTTACAGCAGACTGATATTTACAGCTGATGTAGACTGATATTTACAGCTGATGTAGAGTGATATTTACAGCAGATGTAGACTGATATTTACAGCTGATGTAGACTGATATTTACAGCTGATGTAGACTGATATTTACAGCTGATGTAGAGTGATATTTACAGCTGATGTAGACTGATATTTACAGCTGATATAGACTGATATTTACAGCTGATGTAGACTGATATTTACAGCAGACTGATATTTACAGCAGATGTAGAGTGATATTTACAGCAGATGTAGAGTGATATTTACAGCTGATATAGACTGATATTTACAGCTGATGTAGACTGATATTTACAGCTGATGTAGACTGATATTTACAGCAGACTGATATTTACAGCTGATGTAGACTGATATTTACAGCAGACTGATATTTACAGCTGATGTAGACTGATATTTACAGCTGATGTAGACTGATATTTACAGCTGATGTAGAGTGATATTTACAGCAGATGTAGACTGATATTTACAGCTGATGTAGAGTGATATTTACAGCTGATATAGACTGATATTTACAGCTGATGTAGACTGATATTTACAGCTGATGTAGACTGATATTTACAGCAGATGTAGAGTGATATTTACAGCTGATATAGACTGATATTTACAGCTGATGTAGACTGATATTTACAGCTGATGTAGACTGATATTTACAGCAGATGTAGAGTGATATTTACAGCTGATATAGACTGATATTTACAGCTGATGTAGACTGATATTTACAGCTGATGTAGACTGATATTTACAGCTGATGTAGAGTGATATTTACAGCAGATGTAGACTGATATTTACAGCTGATGTAGAGTGATATTTACAGCTGATATAGACTGATATTTACAGCTGATGTAGACTGATATTTACAGCTGATGTAGACTGATATTTACAGCAGATGTAGAGTGATATTTACAGCTGATATAGACTGATATTTACAGCTGATGTAGACTGATATTTACAGCTGATGTAGACTGATATTTACAGCAGATGTAGAGTGATATTTACAGCTGATATAGACTGATATTTACAGCAGATGTAGAGTGATATTTACAGCTGATATAGACTGATATTTACAGCTGATGTAGACTGATATTTACAGCTGATGTAGACTGATATTTACAGCAGACTGATATTTACAGCTGATGTAGACTGATATTTACAGCAGACTGATATTTACAGCTGATGTAGACTGATATTTACAGCTGATGTAGACTGATATTTACAGCTGATGTAGAGTGATATTTACAGCAGATGTAGACTGATATTTACAGCTGATGTAGAGTGATATTTACAGCTGATATAGACTGATATTTACAGCTGATGTAGACTGATATTTACAGCTGATGTAGACTGATATTTACAGCTGATGTAGAGTGATATTTACAGCTGATGTAGACTGATATTTACAGCTGATGTAGAGTGATATTTACAGCAGATGTAGACTGATATTTACAGCTGATGTAGAGTGATATTTACAGCTGATGTAGACTGATATTTACAGCTGATGTAGACTGATATTTACAGCTGATGTAGACTGATATTTACAGCTGATGTAGACTGATATTTACAGCTGATGTAGACTGATATTTACAGCAGACTGATATTTACAGCTGATGTAGACTGATATTTACAGCAGACTGATATTTACAGCTGATGTAGACTGATATTTACAGCAGACTGATATTTACAGCAGACTGATATTTACAGCTGATGTAGACTGATATTTACAGCAGACTGATATTTACAGCTGATGTAGACTGATATTTACAGCTGATGTAGAGTGATATTTACAGCAGATGTAGACTGATATTTACAGCTGATATAGACTGATATTTACAGCAGACTGATATTTACAGTTGATGTAGACTGATATTTACAGCTGATGTAGAGTGATATTTACAGCTGATGTAGACTGATATTTACAGCTGATATAGACTGATATTTACAGCTGATGTAGACTGATATTTACAGCTGATATAGACTGATATTTACAGCTGATGTAGACTGATATTTACAGCTGATGTAGACTGATATTTACAGCTGATATAGACTGATATTTACAGCAGATGTAGACTGATATTTACAGCTGATGTAGACTGATATTTACAGCAGACTGATATTTACAGCTGATGTAGACTGATATGTACAGCTGATGTAGAGTGATATTTACAGCAGATGTAGACTGATATTTACAGCTGATGTAGACTGATATTTACAGCTGATGTAGAGTGATATTTACAGCTGATATAGACTGATATTTACAGCAGATGTAGACTGATATTTACAGCTGATATAGACTGATATTTACAGCTGATATAGACTGATATTTACAGCAGATGTAGACTGATATTTACAGCTGATGTAGACTGATATTTACAGCTGATATAGACTGATATTTACAGCTGATGTAGACTGATATTTACAGCTGATGTAGACTGATATTTACAGCTGATGTAGACTGATATTTACAGCTGATGTAGACTGATATTTACAGCTGATGTAGACTGATATTTACAGCTGATATAGACTGATATTTACAGCTGATATAGACTGATATTAACTGCTGATATAGACTGATATTTACAGCTGATATAGACTGATATTTACAGCTGATATAGACTGATATTAACTGCTGATATAGACTGATATTTACAGCTGACATAGACTGATATTTACAGCTGATATAGACTGATATATACAGCTGATATAGACTGATATTTACAGCTGATATAGACTGATATTTACAGCTGATGTAGACTGATATTTACAGCAGACTGATATTTACAGCTGATGTAGACTGATATTTACAGCAGACTGATATTTACAGCTGATGTAGACTGATATTTACAGCTGATGTAGAGTGATATTTACAGCTGATGTAGACTGATATTTACAGCTGATGTAGACTGATATTTACAGCTGATGTAGACTGATATTTACAGCTGATGTAGACTGATATTTACAGCTGATGTAGACTGATATTTACAGCTGATACAGACTGATATTTACAGCTGATGTAAACTGATATTTACAGCTGATGTAGAGTGATATTTACAGCTGATATAGACTGATATTTACAGCAGATGTAGACTGATATTTACAGCTGATATAGACTGATATTTACAGCTGATATAGACTGATATTTACAGCAGATGTAGACTGATATTTACAGCTGATGTAGACTGATATTTACAGCTGATATAGACTGATATTTACAGCTGATGTAGACTGATATTTACAGCTGATGTAGACTGATATTTACAGCTGATGTAGACTGATATTTACAGCTGATGTAGACTGATATTTACAGCTGATGTAGACTGATATTTACAGCTGATATAGACTGATATTTACAGCTGATATAGACTGATATTAACTGCTGATATAGACTGATATTTACAGCTGATATAGACTGATATTTACAGCTGATATAGACTGATATTAACTGCTGATATAGACTGATATTTACAGCTGACATAGACTGATATTTACAGCTGATATAGACTGATATATACAGCTGATATAGACTGATATTTACAGCTGATATAGACTGATATTTACAGCTGATGTAGACTGATATTTACAGCAGACTGATATTTACAGCTGATGTAGACTGATATTTACAGCAGACTGATATTTACAGCTGATGTAGACTGATATTTACAGCTGATGTAGAGTGATATTTACAGCTGATGTAGACTGATATTTACAGCTGATGTAGACTGATATTTACAGCTGATGTAGACTGATATTTACAGCTGATGTAGACTGATATTTACAGCTGATGTAGACTGATATTTACAGCTGATGTAGACTGATATTTACAGCTGATTTAGAGTGATATTTACAGCAGATGTAGACTGATATTTACAGCTGATGTAGACTGATATTTACAGCTGATATAGACTGATATTTACAGCTGATGTAGACTGATATTTACAGCTGATGTAGACTGATATTTACAGCAGATGTAGACTGATATTTACAGCAGATGTAGACTGATATTTACAGCTGATGTAGACTGATATTTACAGCAGACTGATATTTACAGCTGATGTAGACTGATATTTACAGCAGACTGATATTTACAGCTGATGTAGACTGATATTTACAGCTGATGTAGAGTGATATTTACAGCTGATGTAGACTGATATTTACAGCTGATATAGACTGATATTTACAGCTGATATAGACTGATATTTACAGCTGATGTAGACTGATATTTACAGCTGATGTAGACTGATATTTACAGCAGATGTAGACTGATATTTACAGCTGATGTAGAGTGATATTTACAGCTGATATAGACTGATATTTACAGCTGATGTAGACTGATATTTACAGCTGATATAGACTGATATTTACAGCTGATGTAGACTGATATTTACAGCTGATGTAGACTGATATTTACAGCTGATGTAGACTGATATTTACAGCTGATATAGACTGATATTTACAGCAGATGTAGACTGATATTTACAGCTGATATAGACTGATATTTACAGCTGATATAGACTGATATTTACAGCTGATGTAGACTGATATTTACAGCTGATATAGACTGATATTAACTGCTGATATAGACTGATATTTACAGCTGATATAGACTGATATTTACAGCTGATATAGACTGATATTAACTGCTGATATAGACTGATATTTACAGCTGACATAGACTGATATTTACAGCTGATATAGACTGATATATACAGCTGATATAGACTGATATTTACAGCTGATATAGACTGATATTTACAGCTGATGTAGACTGATATTTACAGCAGACTGATATTTACAGCTGATGTAGACTGATATTTACAGCAGACTGATATTTACAGCTGATGTCGACTGATATTTACAGCTGATGTAGAGTGATATTTACAGCAGATGTAGACTGATATTTACAGCAGACTGATATTTACAGCTGATGTAGACTGATATTTACAGCTGATATAGACTGATATTTACAGCTGATGTAGACTGATATTTACAGCTGATGTAGACTGATATTTACAGCTGATGTAGACTGATATTTACAGCAGACTGATATTTACAGCTGATGTAGACTGATATTTACAGCTGATTTAGAGTGATATTTACAGCAGATGTAGACTGATATTTACAGCTGATGTAGACTGATATTTACAGCTGATATAGACTGATATTTACAGCTGATGTTAGACTGATATTTACAGCTGATGTAGAGTGATATTTACAGCAGATGTAGACTGATATTTACAGCAGATGTAGACTGATATTTACAGCTGATGTAGACTGATATTTACAGCAGACTGATATTTACAGCTGATGTAGACTGATATTTACAGCTGATGTAGAGTGATATTTACAGCAGATGTAGACTGATATTTACAGCAGATGTAGACTGATATTTACAGCTGATGTAGAGTGATATTTACAGCTGATATAGACTGATATTTACAGCTGATGTAGACTGATATTTACAGCTGATGTAGACTGATATTTACAGCAGATGTAGACTGATATTTACAGCTGATGTAGAGTGATATTTACAGCTGATATAGACTGATATTTACAGCAGATGTAGACTGATATTTACAGCTGATATAGACTGATATTTACAGCTGATATAGACTGATATTTACAGCTGATGTAGACTGATATTTACAGCTGATATAGACTGATATTTACAGCTGATATAGACTGATATTTACAGCTGATTTAGACTGATATTTACAGCTGATGTAGACTGATATTTACAGCTGATATAGACTGATATTTACAGCTGATATAGACTGATATTTACAGCTGATGTAGACTGATATTTACAGCTGATATAGACTGATATTTACAGCTGATGTAGACTGATATTTACAGCTGATGTAGACTGATATTTACAGCAGACTGATATTTACAGCTGATGTAGACTGATATTTACAGCTGATTTAGAGTGATATTTACAGCAGATGTAGACTGATATTTACAGCTGATATAGACTGATATTTACAGCTGATGTTAGACTGATATTTACAGCTGATGTAGAGTGATATTTACAGCAGATGTAGACTGATATTTACAGCAGATGTAGACTGATATTTACAGCTGATGTAGACTGATATTTACAGCAGACTGATATTTACAGCTGATGTAGACTGATATTTACAGCTGATGTAGAGTGATATTTACAGCAGATGTAGACTGATATTTACAGCTGATGTAGAGTGATATTTACAGCTGATATAGACTGATATTTACAGCTGATGTAGACTGATATTTACAGCTGATGTAGACTGATATTTACAGCAGATGTAGACTGATATTTACAGCTGATGTAGAGTGATATTTACAGCTGATATAGACTGATATTTACAGCTGATGTAGACTGATATTTACAGCTGATATAAACTGATATTTACAGCTGATGTAGACTGATATTTACAGCTGATGTAGACTGATATTTACAGCTGATGTAGACTGATATTTACAGCTGATATAGACTGATATTTACAGCAGATGTAGACTGATATTTACAGCTGATGTAGACTGATATTTACAGCTGATGTAGACTGATATTTACAGCTGATGTAGACTGATATTTACAGTTGATATAGACTGATATTTACAGCTGATATAGACTGATATTTACAGTTGATATAGACTGATATTTACAGCTGATGTAGACTGATATTTACAGTTGATATAGACTGATATTTACAGCTGATATAGACTGATATTTACAGCTGATGTAGACTGATATTTACAGCTGATATAGACTGATATTTACAGTTGATATAGACTGATATTTACAGTTGATTTAGACTGATATTTACAGCTGATGTTAGACTGATATTTACAGCTGATATAGACTGATATTTACAGCTGATGTAGACTGATATTTACAGCTGATGTAGATCGATATTTACAGCTGATGTAGACTGATATTTACAGCTGATGTAGACTGATATTTACAGCTGATGTAGACTGATATTTACAGCTGATGTAGACTGATATTTACAGCTGATATAAACTGATATTTACAGCTGATAAAGACTGATATTTACAGCTGATGTAGACTGATATTTACAGCTGATATAGACTGATATTTACAGCTGATATAGACTGATATTTACAGCTGATATAGACTGATATTTACAGCTGATATAAACTGATATTTAAAGCTGATGTAGAGTGATATTTACAGCAGATGTAGACTGATATTTACAGCTGATGTAGACTGATATTTACAGCTGATATAGACTGATATTTACAGCAGATGTAGACTGATATTTACAGCTGATATAGACTGATATTTACAGCTGATATAGACTGATATTTACAGCTGATATAGACTGATATTTACAGCAGATGTAGACTGATATTTACAGTTGATATAGACTGATATTTAAAGCTGATGTAGAGTGATATTTACAGCAGATGTAGACTGATATTTACAGCTGATGTAGACTGATATTTACAGCTGATATAGACTGATATTTACAGCAGATGTAGACTGATATTTACAGCTGATATAGACTGATATTTACAGCTGATATAGACTGATATTTACAGCTGATATAGACTGATATTTACAGCAGATGTAGACTGATATTTACAGTTGATATAGACTGATATTTACAGCTGATGTAGACTGATATTTACAGCTGATGTAGACTGATATTTACAGCAGACTGATATTTACAGCTGATGTAGACTGATATTTACAGCTGATGTAGAGTGATATTTACAGCAGATGTAGACTGATATTTACAGCTGATGTAGACTGATATTTACAGCTGATGTAGACTGATATTTACAGCTGATGTAGAGTGATATTTACAGCTGATGTAGACTGATATTTACAGCTGATATAGACTGATATTTACAGCTGATGTAGACTGATATTTACAGCAGACTGATATTTACAGCAGATGTAGAGTGATATTTACAGCAGATGTAGACTGATATTTACAGCTGATGTAGAGTGATATTTACAGCTGATATAGACTGATATTTACAGCTGATGTAGACTGATATTTACAGCTGATGTAGACTGATATTTACAGCAGACTGATATTTACAGCTGATGTAGACTGATATTTACAGCAGACTGATATTTACAGCTGATGTAGACTGATATTTACAGCTGATGTAGAGTGATATTTACAGCAGATGTAGACTGATATTTACAGCTGATGTAGAGTGATATTTACAGCTGATATAGACTGATATTTACAGCTGATGTAGACTGATATTTACAGCTGATGTAGACTGATATTTACAGCTGATGTAGAGTGATATTTACAGCTGATGTAGACTGATATTTACAGCTGATGTAGAGTGATATTTACAGCAGATGTAGACTGATATTTACAGCTGATGTAGAGTGATATTTACAGCTGATGTAGACTGATATTTACAGCTGATGTAGACTGATATTTACAGCTGATGTAGACTGATATTTACAGCTGATGTAGACTGATATTTACAGCAGACTGATATTTACAGCTGATGTAGACTGATATTTACAGCAGACTGATATTTACAGCTGATGTAGACTGATATTTACAGCAGACTGATATTTACAGCAGACTGATATTTACAGCTGATGTAGACTGATATTTACAGCAGACTGATATTTACAGCTGATGTAGACTGATATTTACAGCTGATATATACTGATATTTACAGCTGATGTAGACTGATATTTACAGCTGATATAGACTGATATTTACAGCAGACTGATATTTACAGTTGATGTAGACTGATATTTACAGCTGATGTAGAGTGATATTTACAGCTGATGTAGACTGATATTTACAGCTGATATAGACTGATATTTACAGCTGATGTAGACTGATATTTACAGCTGATGTAGACTGATATTTACAGCTGATATAGACTGATATTTACAGCAGATGTAGACTGATATTTACAGCTGATGTAGACTGATATTTACAGCAGACTGATATTTACAGCTGATGTAGACTGATATTTACAGCTGATGTAGAGTGATATTTACAGCAGATGTAGACTGATATTTACAGCTGATGTAGACTGATATTTACAGCTGATGTAGAGTGATATTTACAGCTGATATAGACTGATATTTACAGCAGATGTAGACTGATATTTACAGCTGATATAGACTGATATTTACAGCTGATATAGACTGATATTTACAGCAGATGTAGACTGATATTTACAGCTGATGTAGACTGATATTTACAGCTGATATAGACTGATATTTACAGCTGATGTAGACTGATATTTACAGCTGATGTAGACTGATATTTACAGCTGATGTAGACTGATATTTACAGCTGATGTAGACTGATATTTACAGCTGATGTAGACTGATATTTACAGCTGATATAGACTGATATTTACAGCTGATATAGACTGATATTAACTGCTGATATAGACTGATATTTACAGCTGATATAGACTGATATTTACAGCTGATATAGACTGATATTAACTGCTGATATAGACTGATATTTACAGCTGACATAGACTGATATTTACAGCTGATATAGACTGATATTTACAGCTGATATAGACTGATATTTACAGCTGATATAGACTGATATTTACAGCTGATGTAGACTGATATTTACAGCAGACTGATATTTACAGCTGATGTAGACTGATATTTACAGCAGACTGATATTTACAGCTGATGTAGACTGATATTTACAGCTGATGTAGAGTGATATTTACAGCTGATGTAGACTGATATTTACAGCTGATGTAGACTGATATTTACAGCTGATGTAGACTGATATTTACAGCTGATGTAGACTGATATTTACAGCTGATGTAGACTGATATTTACAGCTGATACAGACTGATATTTACAGCTGATGTAGACTGATATTTACAGCTGATGTAGAGTGATATTTACAGCTGATATAGACTGATATTTACAGCAGATGTAGACTGATATTTACAGCTGATGTAGAGTGATATTTACAGCTGATATAGACTGATATTTACAGCTGATGTAGACTGATATTTACAGCTGATGTAGACTGATATTTACAGCTGATGTAGACTGATATTTACAGCTGATGTAGACTGATATTTACAGCTGATATAGACTGATATTTACAGCTGATATAGACTGATATTAACTGCTGATATAGACTGATATTTACAGCTGATATAGACTGATATTTACAGCTGATATAGACTGATATTAACTGCTGATATAGACTGATATTTACAGCTGACATAGACTGATATTTACAGCTGATATAGACTGATATATACAGCTGATATAGACTGATATTTACAGCTGATATAGACTGATATTTACAGCTGATGTAGACTGATATTTACAGCAGACTGATATTTACAGCTGATGTAGACTGATATTTACAGCAGACTGATATTTACAGCTGATGTAGACTGATATTTACAGCTGATGTAGACTGATATTTACAGCTGATGTAGACTGATATTTACAGCTGATGTAGACTGATATTTACAGCTGATGTAGACTGATATTTACAGCTGATGTAGACTGATATTTACAGCTGATGTAGACTGATATTTACAGCTGATGTAGACTGATATTTACAGCTGATTTAGAGTGATATTTACAGCAGATGTAGACTGATATTTACAGCTGATGTAGACTGATATTTACAGCTGATATAGACTGATATTTACAGCTGATGTAGACTGATATTTACAGCTGATGTAGACTGATATTTACAGCTGATGTAGACTGATATTTACAGCTGATGTAGACTGATATTTACAGCTGATGTAGACTGATATTTACAGCAGACTGATATTTACAGCTGATGTAGACTGATATTTACAGCAGACTGATATTTACAGCTGATGTAGACTGATATTTACAGCTGATGTAGAGTGATATTTACAGCTGATGTAGACTGATATTTACAGCTGATATAGACTGATATTTACAGCTGATATAGACTGATATTTACAGCTGATGTAGACTGACAGTTACAGCTGATAGACTGATATTTACAGCTGATGTAGACTGATATTTACAGCTGATGTAGAGTGATATTTACAGCTGATATAGACTGATATTTACAGCTGATGTAGACTGATATTTACAGCTGATATAGACTGATATTTACAGCTGATGTAGACTGATATTTACAGCTGATGTAGACTGATATTTACAGCTGATGTAGACTGATATTTACAGCTGATATAGACTGATATTTACAGCAGATGTAGACTGATATTTACAGCTGATATAGACTGATATTTACAGCTGATATAGACTGATATTTACAGCTGATGTAGACTGATATTTACAGCTGATATAGACTGATATTTACAGCTGATATAGACTGATATTTACAGCTGATATAGACTGATATTTACAGCTGATATAGACTGATATTAACTGCTGATATAGACTGATATTTACAGCTGACATAGACTGATATTTACAGCTGATATAGACTGATATATACAGCTGATATAGACTGATATTTACAGCTGATATAGACTGATATTTACAGCTGATGTAGACTGATATTTACAGCAGACTGATATTTACAGCTGATGTAGACTGATATTTACAGCAGACTGATATTTACAGCTGATGTCGACTGATATTTACAGCTGATGTAGAGTGATATTTACAGCAGATGTAGACTGATATTTACAGCAGACTGATATTTACAGCTGATGTAGACTGATATTTACAGCTGATATAGACTGATATTTACAGCTGATGTAGACTGATATTTACAGCTGATGTAGACTGATATTTACAGCTGATGTAGACTGATATTTACAGCTGATGTAGACTGATATTTACAGCAGACTGATATTTACAGCTGATGTAGACTGATATTTACAGCTGATTTAGAGTGATATTTACAGCAGATGTAGACTGATATTTACAGCTGATGTAGACTGATATTTACAGCTGATATAGACTGATATTTACAGCTGATGTTAGACTGATATTTACAGCTGATGTAGAGTGATATTTACAGCAGATGTAGACTGATATTTACAGCAGATGTAGACTGATATTTACAGCTGATGTAGACTGATATTTACAGCAGACTGATATTTACAGCTGATGTAGACTGATATTTACAGCTGATGTAGAGTGATATTTACAGCAGATGTAGACTGATATTTACAGCTGATGTAGAGTGATATTTACAGCTGATATAGACTGATATTTACAGCTGATGTAGACTGATATTTACAGCTGATGTAGACTGATATTTACAGCAGATGTAGACTGATATTTACAGCTGATGTAGAGTGATATTTACAGCTGATATAGACTGATATTTACAGCAGATGTAGACTGATATTTACAGCTGATATAGACTGATATTTACAGCTGATATAGACTGATATTTACAGCTGATGTAGACTGATATTTACAGCTGATATAGACTGATATTTACAGCTGATATAGACTGATATTTACAGCTGATTTAGACTGATATTTACAGCTGATGTAGACTGATATTTACAGCTGATATAGACTGATATTTACAGCTGATATAGACTGATATTTACAGCTGATGTAGACTGATATTTACAGCTGATATAGACTGATATTTACAGCTGATGTAGACTGATATTTACAGCTGATGTAGACTGATATTTACAGCAGACTGATATTTACAGCTGATGTAGACTGATATTTACAGCTGATTTAGAGTGATATTTACAGCAGATGTAGACTGATATTTACAGCTGATATAGACTGATATTTACAGCTGATGTTAGACTGATATTTACAGCTGATGTAGAGTGATATTTACAGCAGATGTAGACTGATATTTACAGCAGATGTAGACTGATATTTACAGCTGATGTAGACTGATATTTACAGCAGACTGATATTTACAGCTGATGTAGACTGATATTTACAGCTGATGTAGAGTGATATTTACAGCAGATGTAGACTGATATTTACAGCTGATGTAGAGTGATATTTACAGCTGATATAGACTGATATTTACAGCTGATGTAGACTGATATTTACAGCTGATGTAGACTGATATTTACAGCAGATGTAGACTGATATTTACAGCTGATGTAGAGTGATATTTACAGCTGATATAGACTGATATTTACAGCTGATGTAGACTGATATTTACAGCTGATATAAACTGATATTTACAGCTGATGTAGACTGATATTTACAGCTGATGTAGACTGATATTTACAGCTGATGTAGACTGATATTTACAGCTGATATAGACTGATATTTACAGCAGATGTAGACTGATATTTACAGCTGATATAGACTGATATTTACAGCTGATATAGACTGATATTTACAGCTGATGTAGAGTGATATTTACAGCTGATATAGACTGATATTTACAGCTGATATAGACTGATATTTACAGCTGATTTAGACTGATATTTACAGCTGATGTAGACTGATATTTACAGCTGATATAGACTGATATTTACAGCTGATATAGACTGATATTTACAGCTGATGTAGACTGATATTTACAGCTGATATAGACTGATATTTACAGCTGATGTAGACTGATATTTACAGCTGATATAGACTGATATTTACAGCTGATATAGACTGATATTTACAGCTGATTTAGACTGATATTTACAGCTGATATTAGTGATAATCCTTCATTTATGTGATGATAAAACAGTGATTTTGTGTGCAGCTCTGGTTGAAACTGTTAAAAGAGCAGCAGAGAAAGTGTCCAACACCTCTAGGACTCGAAGCAGTAGGAGTAATTGGGGGTGGGGGGGATTGGTGGGAACTGAGGAACAGGCGTAAATCCAGTAGGGAGATGGAGCCTGGCTGGCCGCGGGGGCTGTTGTTTTAACCGTCAGATGCATGGCTGCAGGGAGGGGGGAGGTCGATGGAGGTGGGGCACCGTCCCTCTCGGGTTGCTGCTGTCCCCAAACAGTCCTGTGGGAGCCCCCCCCCCACCACCACCAGCAGGGCCCAGCGTGGGGCCCCCCCTCCATCCCTGGTCCTGACAGCTCTGAAGACAGCCTCACGCTGGCTTTCCTCACGCTGCTCTGTGCCTCTTCTACACGGGGAGAGCAGACAAATTATGCTTAATGACCGGCGCTGCTTCCACAGGAATGGCTGCTGCTTTGTTGCCTCTGCCAAGAGCGTAAACACTGGAGAGCAACTTTACACACAGACACCACCGTCCTACCGAGCAGATGCCCTCTACGGAGCTGGAGTTTACAGGATAGACTCAGTCTGGGACTGGGGGGTTAAAATGGAGCCAGAAAAGCCCAAAAAGAAACTAAGACTCTTCTGTGTCATTGAGGAGAGTCCTGATGAATGCAGATATGATGCATCACTGTCTCAGCACCATCAGCACCTGGACGACCAGCAGGAGGATCCGTGGAAACGTAGAAAACAAGCTCAAAGCAGAAACGGGATTCTCAGAGAGTGAACAGAATTATTCCCAAAGCAGAGCAGAGAAACCGTCTCGCTGCTTCCAGCTGTCTCTGTGAGATAAAGACTTAAACCAAGGACCAGGTACGGCCTCCACTGCTTCCATCCAGACTAGTGTGCACCCTCTGGATGAATCTGAAATACACCATCAGATGGTCGCTCCAGCTCCTGTTGGACCCGTTCATTGGTGACTAGACAAGGACATCATTGATTGACCATGGCTCAGTCATGCTGACAGCCATAAATCTAGTATAAGCTGAACAATAATGCACATGGGGAAAGAACGGCAGGTCAGACTCCTGTGTCAGACGTCTGACTGGTGAACCTCACCAGAGTTAGTCAGAGCTATCTCTTCACATCCAAGTACCTTCATAGATGGACCTGTGTGTGATTAAAACCTGCTGTTTTTAATAAGTTGGCCATTTAATATAATTTAAAACAACATATAGCAGGCTCACACTCGTTAGGCTAATTGGTGACTCTAAATTGCCCGTAGGTGTGAGTGTGAGCGTGCCTGGTTGTCTGTCTCTATCTGAGATTGACTGTCGACCAGTCCAAGGTGTACCCCGCCTCTCGTCCAATCACAGCTGGGATAGGCTCGGGCTCCCTCCAATGGGATAAGCGCTGTAGAAAATGGATGAGTATTATAGCAGTGCTCTATTTAGTAGGAAAATCAGAGCAGGCGGGATGAGGAGCAGACGCGCAAACACCACAGTGAACTAAAGTCTCGGAGCTTTCTGAAGACCATCCATCTGTTAACAGAGGCTACAGCCTGCAGTGTTATTCACACACTTCATCATGAACCTGAGTTAGAGTCCCACAGATGATCAGAGGAAGATTTAGCTTCTTTTTCCTTCACCTGTGCAGAACTGAGCCAGTGTAGCTGCTGGATTAAAACATCTACCAGCCACTCTGTTTGAACAGGCAGCATTATTTACTGAGGAATAAAACAGTCAGGCTCATACCCGTTACAGGCTGTTTGAAGAGAGACTTGGTGCACAAATCCTCCGAACCTAGTCCTGTTTTCCACCATGTTTCCTCCAGGAGGCTCTGTAAATTCATGCAGCATTTTCGTGCATCATGAGCGTCAGACTCACTAGAGTTTAATGTTTGTGCACGATTTCTGCAGTCACACGGCAACGTTCAGACTTTGGTAAACTATCTTGGAATTGCAAAAAGTAAAACTCCTCCCATGGCTGCAGCACGGGTGGAGAGCCCAAGAGAAATTCTTCGCAGCTTGGGACAATAAAGTTTATCTTTAAAAAGCATCAGTTCAAACTGACCTTTAGCAGATATACTGTCTGTAAACATTTACTCATTTCCCTCTGCACTGTTTCACTGTGGGTGCCACTTTTGAACAGCTTTTCTCCTCCATTGTATCAAAAACAGATATAATAGGAAAACAGTGACATATCAGCCAGTAAATAAGCCTCTGTAGTAGAGCTCTGTATTGAAGACTATTCCAGAAACATGACAGAAGCTGGGCAGCGTCTCTCTTGTCATGATTTTCTGCAACGTTCTGCACCGAGAGAAGCTGCTCAGTTATTAGAAGAAATGCAGAAAAATAGCTTTGCTGCTTTTCTAACAGGACATCTTCAACTTTCTCCAAACCGGCCAGGACCTGAGGGGACGAGCGGGGATCCTGGTCCAACCTGGCTTTGGGCCATAGGCCATGCAGGGCCGGTCTCAGGTCCAGCATAAATCCAGCAATGCAGCAGTCGTTTCACTGGCTTCAGGTTCTGATTTTAACTGGACCAGCTGTGCAAAAAGTTTAAACTGTGATGAATTAATTTAACTAATGAACTTATTCTGGTGTATTCTGCACGTAAAGTCCTGCCTCATTATTTGATAAATATGTACAGTCCTGTACTCGATCCCCTCGTCTAACTCTGCAGAGAAAAGCAGGTAAAGTATCAGTGAGTCTTCCCCTCCAGCCTTGAATTACAGAGCGACCCCTCCAAACAGGAACATGTTAATTGATTTCTAATCAGCGTAAGCGAGCTATGTGGGGACGGTCCAAACTGGGAGCTAGGGTTTCAGCTAATTCCAGGAGTCTGAAAAATGAGGAGCAGCAGGGAGAGGAGACTTTTTAAAAAGCTGGAGTCAGTCTGATTGCTCCCCAGGGAGACATTTCCACCCCAGTGTCCCACAAATGACATGTTTGAGTGTAACGTAATCTGCTTTCTTTAAGAGGTGACGCTTCAGACGCAGACACATTCTTCCCCCCGAGCCCTGCAGACAAACGCTCTGAACGCAGCGCTCTCTCCTCTTCCCCTTTCTTTTGTCAGACTTAAAGATTGTGGTGAGAGATCATACCTGCTCAGGTGGATGATTACCTCTGATTTACACTCGCTGACGGCTGGACGGGTTCCTCCGCCGCCTGCAGGAGCGTAAAGACGTCACCTCATGTTAAATTTACCCGTTAGGAGTTTATGAACTCTTCTCAACGTGCAACTCAGTCAGATTCTTCTAAAGCTGGTGGTAAAAATACCAAACAGCCGGTCCTGCAGACTTCTAGAGCTGCTTATTCACGTGCATGTGGAGTTTTATGGTCAGATCAGAACCTGACGTAACAAAGATGGAGGACGGAGACTCGTACTGGATTCATGAGTAAGAAGCAGATAAACGTCCATCACCCCCACCTTCTCCTGCTGCAGAAAAGTAAAACCCTCTGCTTTTATTAAATAACATTGTGTCCTAGAAGTTGGGTTAAATAAAGTTTTATGTTGGCCTTTTTTGGGGTCATTCTGAGAACTGATCCAGGTCTCTCTGAGATCCAGATCCTTCCTGTAACTGCTGATAATGAAGACTCATTATCCGGCGTTGTTGAGGCCGTCTTTACTGAACATCTGAGTTTCACAGCAGTAAATTATCGGCCGGTTTGCACCAAAGAGGCGTGTTTTGGTTTAAATTAGAGCGTGACATAAACAGAGAGAGAGAAAGCCTGCCGAGGCTCTCTGTTTGTTTCCTGGAGCCGTTTTCTCACGCACAAAGAAGCGTACCGCTCAGACAGACTAACACAGCACCTACGGAGTAAACTGAAGTAGAAATCACAGATTTATCTGGATAATAAAGTGTTAATGTGGCTGCAGACTCAAGTCAGAGCAGAGGAGGAGATTAACTCAGGAACACTGAGAAGAAAAAACATCCAAACAGAGAAAATCACAGTAAAACTGCACGGTTTGAGTTCACAGCTGTTACAACAAAAGAGATTTTAAATATCTTAAAATTTAATCAAACATTTCAGCAGAAACCCTCAGACTAGATCGTGTCAGTGTGGCGTTAACACCAGGACAGAGGGATACTTGGTGAGCGAGTCACCATCACTGTTTCTATGGTAACAGCTGAGGTCAGAGGTCATGGTAAAGCGTTGTCCATTCAGGAGTTCAGGCGTGTGAGAGTGAGGTTTGGACTCATGAGAGGAAATAAAGCATGGTTGATATCTGTGCATGGGTTTTAGAGTTCCTAGGATAAAAACCGCTTCCTGTCTGGGCTGTATGAAGCCCTGTTAAAAACACTAAAGTTAAACTGACGGCCAGACGTGGTCCATGCTGCAGGACCAGGACCAGGACCAGGTTCAGGCCAGGACCCCCTCCCCACAGTTATGGCTATGAAATAAATGTCAGTTAATTATGGAGCTCACACTCATGATGGGACAGGACAGGCTCAGGGACATGTATGGGCTCAGGTAGGGTCAGCCTGGACTCTCTGGTCCCAGTCAAAGGGATGTGTTGTAGATAGTCTAGAACCAGCTGACCGGTGTTGTAGATAGTCTAGAACCAGCTGACCGGTGTTGTAGATAGTCTAGAACCAGCTGACCGGTGTTGTAGATAGTCTAGAATCAGCTGACCGGTGTTGTAGATAGTCTAGAATCAGCTGACGGGTGTTGTAGATAGTCTAGAATCAGCTGACCGGTGTTGTAGATAGTCTAGAACCAGCTGACCGGTGTTGTAGATAGTCTAGAATCAGCTGACCGGTGTTGTAGATAGTCTAGAATCAGCTGACCGGTGTTGTAGATAGTCTAGAACCAGCTGACCGGTGTTGTAGATAGTCTAGAATCAGCTGACGGGTGTTGTAGATAGTCTAGAACCAGCTGACCGGTGTTGTAGATAGTCTAGAACCAGCTGACCGGTGTTGTAGATAGTCTAGAACCAGCTGACCGGTGTTGTAGATAGTCTAGAACCAGCTGACCGGTGTTGTAGATAGTCTAGAATCAGCTGACCGGTGTTGTAGATAGTCTAGAATCAGCTGACCGGTGTTGTAGATAGTCTAGAATCAGCTGACCGGTGTTGTAGATAGTCTAGAACCAGCTGACCGGTGTTGTAGATAGTCTAGAATCAGCTGACCGGTGTTGTAGATAGTCTAGAATCAGCTGACCGGTGTTGTAGATAGTCTAGAATCAGCTGACCGGTGTTGTAGATAGTCTAGAATCAGCTGACGGGTGTTGTAGATAGTCTAGAACCAGCTGACCGGTGTTGTAGATAGTCTAGAATCAGCTGACCGGTGTTGTAGATAGTCTAGAATCAGCTGACCGGTGTTGTAGATAGTCTAGAACCAGCTGACCGGTGTTGTAGATAGTCTAGAATCAGCTGACGGGTGTTGTAGATAGTCTAGAACCAGCTGACCGGTGTTGTAGATAGTCTAGAATTAGCTGACCGGTGTTGCAGATAGTCTAGAATCAGCTGACGGGTGTTGTAGATAGTCTAGAATCAGCTGACGGGTGTTGTAGATAGTCTAGAATCAGCTGACCGGTGTTGCAGATAGTCTAGAACCAGCTGACGGGTGTTGCAGATAGTCTAGAATCAGCTGACCGGTGTTGCAGATAGTCTAGAACCAGCTGACGGGTGTTGTAGATAGTCTAGAATCAGCTGACCGGTGTTGTAGATAGTCTAGAATCAGCTGACGGGTGTTGTAGATAGTCTAGAATCAGCTGACGGGTGTTGTAGATAGTCTAGAATCAGCTGACGGGTGTTGTAGATAGTCTAGAATCAGCTGACCGGTGTTGCAGATAGTCTAGAACCAGCTGACGGGTGTTGTAGATAGTCTAGAATCAGCTGACCGGTGTTGCAGATAGTCTAGAATCAGCTGACGGTTTTGTAGATAGTCTAGAATCAGCTGACCGGTGTTGTAGATAGTCTAGAAACAGCTGACCGGTGTTGTAGATAGTCTAGAATCAGCTGACCGGTGTTGTAGATAGTCTAGAATCAGCTGACCGGTGTTGCAGATAGTCTAGAATCAGCTGACCGGTGTTGTAGATAGTCTAGAATCAGCTGACCGGTGTTGTAGATAGTCTAGAATCAGCTGACCGGTGTTGCAGATAGTCTAGAACCAGCTGACCGGTGTTGTAGATAGTCTAGAATCAGCTGACCGGTGTTGTAGATAGTCTAGAATCAGCTGACCGGTGTTGTAGACAGTCTAGAATCAGCTGACCGGTGTTGTAGATAGTCTAGAATCAGCTGACGGTGTTGTAGATAGTCTAGAATCAGCTGACCGGTGTTGTAGATAGTCTAGAATCAGCTGACCGGTGTTGTAGATAGTCTAGAATTAGCTGACCGGTGTTGCAGATAGTCTAGAATCAGCTGACCGGTGTTGTAGATAGTCTAGAATCAGCTGACCGTTGTTGTAGATAGTCTAGAATCAGCTGACCGGTGTTGTAGATAGTCTAGAACCAGCTGACGGGTGTTGTAGATAGTCTAGAATCAGCTGACCGGTGTTGTAGATAGTCTAGAACCAGCTGACCGGTGTTGTAGATAGTCTAGAATCAGCTGACCGGTGTTGTAGATAGTCTAGAACCAGCTGACCGGTGTTGTAGATAGTCTAGAATCAGCTGACCGGTGTTGTAGATAGTCTAGAATCAGCTGACCGGTGTTGTAGATAGTATAGAATCAGCTGACGGTGTTGTAGATAGTCTAGAATCAGCTGACCGGTGTTGTAGATAGTCTAGAACCAGCTGACGGTGTTGTAGATAGTCTAGAATCAGCTGACCGGGTGTTGTAGATAGTCTAGAACCAGCTGACGGTGTTGTAGATAGTCTAGAATCAGCTGACCGGTGTTGTAGATAGTCTAGAATCAGACCGGTGTTGTAGATAGTCTAGAACCAGCTGACGGGTGTTGTAGATAGTCTAGAATCAGCTGACCGGTGTTGTAGATAGTCTAGAATCAGCTGACGGGTGTTGTAGATAGTCTAGAATCAGCTGACCGGTGTTGTAGATAGTCTAGAACCAGCTGACGGGTGTTGTAGATAGTCTAGAATCAGCTGACCGGTGTTGTAGATAGTCTAGAACCAGCTGACGGGTGTTGTAGATAGTCTAGAATCAGCTGACCGGTGTTGTAGATAGTCTAGAACCAGCTGACCGGTGTTGTAGATAGTCTAGAATCAGCTGACCGGTGTTGTAGATAGTCTAGAATCAGCTGACCGGTGTTGTAGATAGTCTAGAATCAGCTGACCGGTGTTTTAGATAGTCTAGAACCAGCTGACCGGTGTTGTAGATAGTCTAGAATCAGCTGACCGGTGTTGTAGATAGTCTAGAACCAGCTGACCGGTGTTGTAGATAGTCTAGAATCAGCTGACCGGTGTTGTAGATAGTCTAGAATCAGCTGACCGGTGTTGTAGATAGTCTAGAACCAGCTGACCGGTGTTGTAGATAGTCTAGAATCAGCTGACCGGTGTTGTAGATAGTCTAGAATCAGCTGACCGGTGTTGTAGATAGTCTAGAATCAGCTGACGGGTGTTGTAGATAGTCTAGAACCAGCTGACCGGTGTTGTAGATAGTCTAGAACCAGCTGACCGGTGTTGTAGATAGTCTAGAATCAGCTGACCGGTGTTGTAGATAGTCTAGAACCAGCTGACCGGTGTTGTAGATAGTCTAGAATCAGCTGACGGGTGTTGTAGATAGTCTAGAACCAGCTGACCGGTGTTGTAGATAGTCTAGAATTAGCTGACCGGTGTTGCAGATAGTCTAGAATCAGCTGACCGGTGTTGTAGACAGTCTAGAACCAGCTGACGGGTGTTGTAGATAGTCTAGAACCAGCTGACCGGTGTTGTAGATAGTCTAGAATCAGCTGACCGGTGTTGTAGATAGTCTAGAACCAGCTGACCGGTGTTGTAGATAGTCTAGAACCAGCTGACCGGTGTTGTAGATAGTCTAGAACCAGCTGACCGGTGTTGTAGATAGTCTAGAATCAGCTGACCGGTGTTGTAGATAGTCTAGAATCAGCTGACGGGTGTTGTAGATAGTCTAGAATCAGCTGACGGGTGTTGTAGATAGTCTAGAATCAGCTGACGGGTGTTGTAGATAGTCTAGAATCAGCTGACCGGTGTTGCAGATAGTCTAGAACCAGCTGACGGGTGTTGTAGATAGTCTAGAATCAGCTGACCGGTGTTGCAGATAGTCTAGAACCAGCTGACGGGTGTTGTAGATAGTCTAGAATCAGCTGACCGGTGTTGTAGATAGTCTAGAATCAGCTGACGGGTGTTGTAGATAGTCTAGAATCAGCTGACGGGTGTTGTAGATAGTCTAGAATCAGCTGACGGGTGTTGTAGATAGTCTAGAATCAGCTGACCGGTGTTGCAGATAGTCTAGAACCAGCTGACGGGTGTTGTAGATAGTCTAGAATCAGCTGACCGGTGTTGTAGATAGTCTAGAATCAGCTGACGGGTGTTGTAGATAGTCTAGAATCAGCTGACCGGTGTTGTAGATAGTCTAGAACCAGCTGACCGGTGTTGTAGATAGTCTAGAATCAGCTGACCGGTGTTGTAGATAGTCTAGAATCAGCTGACCGGTGTTGCAGATAGTCTAGAATCAGCTGACCGGTGTTGTAGACAGTCTAGAATCAGCTGACCGGTGTTGTAGATAGTCTAGAATCAGCTGACCGGTGTTGCAGATAGTCTAGAACCAGCTGACCGGTGTTGTAGATAGTCTAGAATCAGCTGACCGGTGTTGCAGATAGTCTAGAATCAGCTGACCGGTGTTGTAGACAGTCTAGAATCAGCTGACCGGTGTTGCAGATAGTCTAGAACCAGCTGACGGGTGTTGTAGATAGTCTAGAATCAGCTGACCGGTGTTGTAGATAGTCTAGAATCAGCTGACGGGTGTTGTAGATAGTCTAGAATCAGCTGACCGGTGTTGTAGACAGTCTAGAATCAGCTGACCGGTGTTGCAGATAGTCTAGAACCAGCTGACGGGTGTTGTAGATAGTCTAGAATCAGCTGACCGGTGTTGTAGATAGTCTAGAATCAGCTGACGGGTGTTGTAGATAGTCTAGAATCAGCTGACCGGTGTTGTAGATAGTCTAGAACCAGCTGACCGGTGTTGTAGATAGTCTGGAATCAGCTGACCGGTGTTGTAGATAGTCTAGAACCAGCTGACCGGTGTTGTAGATAGTCTAGAACCAGCTGACCGGTGTTGTAGATAGTCTAGAATCAGCTGACCGGTGTTGTAGATAGTCTAGAATCAGCTGACGGGTGTTGTAGATAGTCTAGAATCAGCTGACCGGTGTTGTAGATAGTCTAGAACCAGCTGACGGGTGTTGTAGATAGTCTAGAATCAGCTGACCGGTGTTGTAGATAGTCTAGAACCAGCTGACGGGTGTTGTAGATAGTCTAGAATCAGCTGACCGGTGTTGTAGATAGTCTAGAATCAGCTGACGGGTGTTGTAGATAGTCTAGAATCAGCTGACCGGTGTTGTAGATAGTCTAGAACCAGCTGACCGGTGTTGTAGATAGTCTAGAATCAGCTGACCGGTGTTGTAGATAGTCTAGAATCAGCTGACGGGTGTTGTAGATAGTCTAGAATCAGCTGACCGGTGTTGTAGATAGTCTAGAACCAGCTGACGGGTGTTGTAGATAGTCTAGAATCAGCTGACCGGTGTTGCAGATAGTCTAGAACCAGCTGACGGGTGTTGTAGATAGTCTAGAATCAGCTGACCGGTGTTGTAGATAGTCTAGAATCAGCTGACGGGTGTTGTAGATAGTCTAGAATCAGCTGACCGGTGTTGTAGATAGTCTAGAACCAGCTGACGGGTGTTGTAGATAGTCTAGAATCAGCTGACCGGTGTTGTAGATAGTCTAGAACCAGCTGACGGGTGTTGTAGATAGTCTAGAATCAGCTGACCGGTGTTGTAGATAGTCTAGAACCAGCTGACCGGTGTTGTAGATAGTCTAGAATCAGCTGACCGGTGTTGTAGATAGTCTAGAATCAGCTGACCGGTGTTGTAGATAGTCTAGAATCAGCTGACCGGTGTTTTAGATAGTCTAGAACCAGCTGACCGGTGTTGTAGATAGTCTAGAATCAGCTGACCGGTGTTGTAGATAGTCTAGAACCAGCTGACCGGTGTTGTAGATAGTCTAGAATCAGCTGACCGGTGTTGTAGATAGTCTAGAATCAGCTGACCGGTGTTGCAGATAGTCTAGAATCAGCTGACCGGTGTTGTAGACAGTCTAGAATCAGCTGACCGGTGTTGTAGATAGTCTATCTCTGTGTTCTCCTCATGTCTCTGTTCTGCTGTCGTCGTCTCTCAGGTCCAGATTGATAGATGGTCTGTTGCAGGGGTTTGGCCTGAACGACACAATGTCAGCCTGCTCTGCTGATCAAAGGGGTCACTGAGGTCAGCAGGATGCTTCGCAGCCGTCCGTCACAATCCTGGACGTTTGTCCAGCCCGGCTCCTGTTGGGTGAACTCTGGATGCCTGATCCCTGCTGCAGACCGACCGGTTTCACTAAAACTTCACTCTGATCCGCTTTAAGGAGGATTCAAAGACAGGAAGGAACTTTAAAGTCAGTGGTGATGAGCTCGGGAAGTTTGGGAGTGATAGGACAGGGGTTCAAACTTACTTAACAGCAAAATCCAGTCACAGTCATATCCAAAACAGTCTCTTTGACTTCTGTCTCTAAACCTTTAGGTGACATAATGATGCAGCTTTAAATTCCTCAAGAGTACCTGGATGCAGCCGAGGACCTCCATATCTCACCTTCTAATACTGGGAGTCACTGGAATGTTCACTTGAACCGGTATTAGAAGACGAGATATGGTGGTCTTCGTCTGACTTCCGGTATGAAGCGGAGGTCCGGGGCTGCATCCAGGTCCCTCTCTAAATTCTTGCAGCACACGCTGACCGACCACAGCGAAGCCTTCAGAAGCCACTGCTGTCAGCAGACGTGGAGAAATTTACAGATGCAAACATGACAGCAACAAATCTGCAGCTGAAACATGACTGTAAGAACTATAACAATGTTCTGGGGAATAAAACACAGATCTGATTCTGGATCTAATGAGGGGAGCAGTTGTGCTCGGGTACGGGATCAACCCAGCCTAAAGTGAGAACTTTAGCATGCCAGGAGATGAAGAGTGGAGAGAGGTCATCCCTGCACCGTGTTCTCTTCATCTTCAGATGAGAATTAACTAGAGAAATAATGAAGCCATTCAATTTTGGTATTTTAAAAAGACTAATGTTTTTTTATTTATGTTTTTCATTCAATGTTCATGTCAAAAAAAAAAAAAAAGAAGAAGAAGAAGAAGAAGTGGACCAACGCTGCTTAACCATCATTCCATCTGCATTCTCTCAGTGTCAGAAATCTGTGAAATCATTCATTTCTGTTTTTCTGTTCCACTGTGGAGTCGGATCAGGATTTTAGACTCTTCAGAAATCCTTTCCAGAGTCAGAGTCTGTAAATTCTCTTTAAAAACTTTTAGAAACAGGTTAGATCTCTGTTATTTTCCTTTTCAAACTTTTGATTCTTTTCTTTTTCTTAAATTAACATCAGAAAATCAAAGACTTAAAGACATCCTGGTCAGTGCGGCTGATGTTTGGCTGTGGACTCTCAGCGTTTAGTCCAGGACTCTGAAGGATTCACTGAGACCAGGAGGGATCAGGGGTCTGCAGCCAGGCCGACGGAGGAAGAGGAGGAAGAGGAGGAGGAGGAGGAGGGGAAGGCAAACAGCTCTCTGCCAGTGTTAGCTATGCTGAAGCCGACGGGGTGCAGAGCAGAGACACCCGGCTTAAGGTCTTTAAGTTTGTCTCTGAGAGCTGGACGGTCGTTCCAGGTCGACTCCAGCTGCTGCGTTATCAAAGACAGAGGCTGTACGCCCATGTGGAGGAAAGACAGAAGCTCTGTCTGTATGAAAATATCAATCATTATTATATTTCTGAATAAATGGAGCACAAACAGCATCACTTAAACCGATACCACGCCTTCAGAATCTCCTCCAACAGGATGTTTCTGCAGATAAGAAGAACTCAGAGAGGTACGGTTCGGGGTTCCTCAGGGCTGCTCTCTCAGTCTTCTCTCATTAATAACACACATGAATAATCCACCGTAGGGCTGTAATAGTCCATCTGCTGCTGACCACACTCTTCTTTCTCATGAAGATTTAAAAAGAAGTCGAGAAGCAAATGAAAAAAGATCGTATTTCAGACTGGTTTGGACAAATAAAAGCTCCCTCGATTTCAATTAATCTAATTTTTCTAAATATTTAGAAACTAGAAAAATAAATATGCAGGAGAAAAAGAGAAAATCTTCATCATTCATATAGAAATAACTTAAAGTTCATCATCAACACCAACAACCAATCACCTTCACTCCCTCTTTCTGATGCACCTTCACCTGACACCTGACTCCATGCAGGGATGCTGTTGTGTGATTGGCTGGTTTTATATGCATGCTAAGGTGCAGGTTAAAAGAGAGAAGGTGCAGACCTTCATCACCACTGTCTATAATAACCATATCTATATTTACACAATACCAGGGTTCATGAGTCTAAGAGACACTGACTCTAAAATGAAGACGTCAGAGAGGAAAAATCCTCCACAAATTCACTCTAAATGATGTTCATGAAATGTTAATGAAATATTAATGAAATGTTAATGTTCTGCAGTCTGAACAGAGAGTTCCTGGAGCTTAAATGAACAGGAACAACGACGTCTCTGATAAATTTACCATCGATCCCTCACCGTCAGCTCTGTCTGTTTTAACATTTACTGCCTCCGTTTCCCTCCTCTGACTCCTGAAACTCTTCAAATCCTCCTGATCATTTACTCTCACTTTCAGAGTCTCCATCACTACAAAAAGAAGCTGCAACAACACTGCTAAAGAAGCTGCAACACAACTGCAAAAGAAGCTGCAACATGACTGCTAAAGAAGCTGCAACACAACTGCAAAAGAAGCTGCAACATGACTGCTAAAGAAGCTGCAACACAACTGCAAAAGAAGCTGCAACATGACTGCTAAAGAAGCTGCAACACAACTGCAAAAGAAGCTGCAACATGACTGCTAAAGAAGCTGCAACACAACTGCAAAAGAAGCTGCAACATGACTGCAAAAGAAGCTGCAACACAACTGCAAAAGAAGCTGCAACATGACTGCTAAAGAAGCTGCAACACAACTGCAAAAGAAGCTGCAACATGACTGCTAAAGAAGCTGCAACACAACTGCAAAAGAAGCTGCAACATGACTGCAAAAGAAGCTGCAACATGACTACAAAAGAAGCTGCAACACGACTGCTAAAGAAGCTGCAACATGACTGCAAAAGAAGCTGCAACATGACTACAAAAGAAGCTGCAACACGACTGCTAAAGAAGCTGCAACATGACTGCAAAAGAAGCTGCAACATGACTACAAAAGAAGCTGCAACACGACTGCTAAAGAAGCTGCAACATGACTACAAAAGAAGCTGCAACACGACTGCTAAAGAAGCTGCAACATGACTACAAAAGAAGCTGCAACATGACTGCTAAAGAAGCTGCAACATGACTGCAAAAGAAGCTGCAACACGACTACAAAAGAAGCTGCAACACGACTGCTAAAGAAGCTGCAACATGACTACAAAAGAAGCTGCAACATGACTGCAAAAGAAGCTGCAACATGACTGCAAAAGAAGCTGCAACATGACTGCAAAAGAAGCTGCAACATGACTGCAAAAGAAGCTGCAATATGACTGCAAAAGAAGCTGCAACATGACTGCAAAAGAAGCTGCAACATGACTGCAAAAGAAGCTGCAATATGACTGCAAAAGAAGCTGCAACACGACTGCTAAAGAAGCTGCAACATGACTACAAAAGAAGCTGCAACATGACTGCAAAAGAAGCTGCAATATGACTGCAAAAGAAGCTGCAACACAACTGCAAAAGAAGCTGCAACACAACTGCAAAAGAAGCTGCAACACAACTGCAAAAGAAGTTGCAACATGACTACAAAAGAAGCTGCAACACAACTGCAAAAGAAGCTGCAACACGACTGCAAAAGAAGCTGCAACACGACTGCAAAAGAAGCTGCAACACAACTGCAAAAGAAGTTGCAACATGACTACAAAAGAAGCTGCAACACGACTGCAAAAGAAGCTGCAACACGACTGCAAAAGAAGCTGCAACACGACTGCTAAAGAAGCTGCAACACGACTGCTAAAGAAGCTGCAACACGACTGCTAAAGAAGCTGCAACATGACTGCAAAAGAAGCTGCAACACAACTGCAAAAGAAGCTGCAACACAACTGCAAAAGAAGCTGCAACATGACTACAAAAGAAGCTGCAACATGACTGCTAAAGAAGCTGCAACATGACTGCAAAAGAAGCTGCAACACAACTGCAAAAGAAGCTGCAACACAACTGCTAAAGAAGCTGCAACATGACTGCAAAAGAAGCTGCAACACAACTGCAAAAGAAGCTGCAACACAACTGCAAAAGAAGCTGCAACTCGACTGCTAAAGAAGCTGCAACACGACTGCTAAAGAAGCTGCAACATGACTGCTAAAGAAGCTGCAACATGACTGCAAAAGAAGCTGCAACATGACTACAAAAGAAGCTGCAACATGACTACAAAAGAAGCTGCAACATGACTACAAAAGAAGCTGCAACATGACTACAAAAGAAGCTGCAACATGACTACAAAAGAAGCTGCAACATGACTGCTAAAGAAGCTGCAACATGACTGCAAAAGAAGCTGCAACATGACTACAAAAGAAGCTGCAACATGACTACAAAAGAAGCTGCAACATGACTGCAAAAGAAGCTGCAACATGACTACAAAAGAAGCTGCAACATGACTGCTAAAGAAGCTGCAACATGACTGCAAAAGAAGTTGCAACATGACTACAAAAGAAGCTGCAACATGACTGCTAAAGAAGCTGCAACATGACTGCTAACAGGACTGCAAGTTATTACAATTCAGTTGCAATATCAACCATAATACAACTGCAGAAATAACTGCAAGACAAATCTAAATGCCGTGACCATCTGAATGCAATAAACCGCTGCAGTAAAGTAATTGCAACACAAATGCAAGTATCCACAGGTAGCCTGCTTGTCTGCCTGCATGGATGAAGACAGCTGCTACATGATTGCCCTGATTCCAAAATCATTGAAGGACATCTTTTTTTGGCCCTTCTTGAAGTCTTCCTGCTCCTACCCCCTGACTGGGCTGATGAAACTGTTTCAGGTCCACATGGTTCCTGACCACAGGACAGTCACCCTGGGTTTAACCTGCAGCAGTGGAGGCTCCGTGGATGTGACAGTGAATGATGTGCGGCCGGTCATTCAGGCACTCAGAGATCGGCGTCTCCGGAGGCTTAAGGAGCAGAAGAAACACACGGAGGGTCAGACTAAACAAACCCCCGTCCAGCTCGGACTCTAGGAGAACTACAAAGAGAAAGATCTGCTCCTCTCAATCCAGGAGTCTGGAGCAGAGCTCAGGGTGAGCGGCAGGTAAAGTGCTTAAAGACGTAGAATCAGAGGAAACGACGGACATCCTGACTCTGCAAAGGTGAGCGGATCTGTGACAGAAATGTTGGTGTAAAGATTCATCACAGTGAAACAGAGCAAAACCTCTCTGCAGATGTTTTATTAATACTTTGAGAGATACTCTCCCCTGGGTGTAAATCTTCTGTAAAAATGCAGTCATACTTTTAGAATTATAGTGTGTTCTGAGAGCCAGAAAAGGAGTGACTGAAAATCAGTGGAGTGGAGAAAAATGTAGATAGAGCTGGTTTATTTCTGACTCTACAGTAGAAGAGGCTGATGTTATCAGGCCTCATCCAGACGGAGACTCTCTTTGAACAGCTCAGATTTTAGATGAACTCATCCCGCCGTCTTATGAAGAGCGATACTCCGAGGTTAAGCGTTTCCCTCCCACCACATTAGGCCGGCTCAGCGCCGTGTGATTGTGTATGTGTGCTTCAAAGAAACTACAAGACCAGGAACCGGCCCATGGAACATCCACACGGCTCAGGATCCTGCGGCTGTTTGTTAGAGCGTTTAAAGCGTAAAATTAAAGTCATTACAAACACAAATCCAGCGGCGACGAAGCAGAAAAAAGGCCTGAGAGCCTGGACTCGGTCCTGCCTCTGAATCCTGCAAACAGGCAGAGAAAATAAGCGTCTTTAATTGAGGAGGATTGGGTGATTTATTGACTCAGCCTCCCTTTGTTAGCTCCGTCTTTGTTGGTGGAAGCAGACGTCTACGGTGAAGACGAGTCAATCAAAGATCTGGTACCAAAGCTGCAGAGCGTTTGATAAAGAATTTAGTTTTATGGAAAAAGTGGGGGGGGCTGCAGCCCTCAGACTGGCTGGATCTCTGCCTGCGTGTGTGGATTCAAGGCCGAGGCCGTAATGAGCCGTGGCATTAATGATACTGCAAGATGTGCTGCTGCCAGAGGCTGAGGTAGAGCCGAGTACCTGAGCTAGAGCGGGGAGAGACTGAAAGAGCAGGGTTTGATCACTCTCTAAGGATGTGGAGTCTCTGCAGGATCATGATGATGAGGAGGAGCAGGAGGCTTCACCTTTAAAAGTGTTTCCTCATTAGGAAGGATTGTTTTACTGCTAACACCGACCCTCTTCCTTCTTCATCTTCACTTAAGGGGTTAAAAAAGTCTCCTTGTCTCCTACAGCTCAGAGGATGACATGGATGTGTTTTGCATGGATACGATGGTTTTAGAAGAGACAGGAGACGTTTAGGGTTAAATTTACAGCTGTATTTGATGATGAACGTCCCAAACTCGAGCACGGCTTAGTTCTCTAGTTGCATGTTCGAAGGATCAAGAAGGTCAGTGATTTCTGTTGAATTTCTTACCCGCCATGCTTCAAAATTCTATCAGTCGGTCAGCTGTCATATTTCTGATCCTATCTGTTGAATTATTTCTGATTTATAATAAAACCATAAACACACCTGTATGTTTCTGCAGGTAGAGCTGACATGCAGCAGCAGAAGCTGCTCTGAAACACGTTTAGGAGGTCTGGATTGTTGGATCCGTTCCCTGTTTTTGTCGCCAAAGACTGAAACGCTCTAGACCGGTGGTTTTAAACTTTTTTCACCCAAGGCACACCTAAGGTTAAGCCAAAACATCAAGGCACACCATATTTAAATCGATACAAAATAGACTTTATAAATAATGTTACAGTCAAGTTGGCCCACAAGGGCAGATAAAGGGAAGAGCTTTCTGAGGCCCAGCCAACTGGGGGATCATGGAGTTGGCAACATCCGGCAAAAAGTGGCAAAAAAATGAGTTGAAATTTGCAAAAAATGTGGCAACAATGGGTTACAAGTGGCCTAAAAGGATTAAATGTTGTAAAAATGGGTTAGAAGTAATAAAAAAGGGCAAAAAAGTGGTTAAACAAAGGCAAAAGTGGGGAAAAATTGGCAAAAAGGTAGCAAAATAGATCAGGGGGTGCAGAAAAGTGGCAAAAAATGGTTAAAGTTGCTAAAAAGTGGTAAAAAGGTGTTCAAAGTAATGAGAAAAAATGGCAAAACTGGCCAAACAACAGCAAAATAGGGTGAAAGGAGGTAAAAAAAGGCAGCAAAAATTGGTTAAGTGTGGCAAAAAATTGGCAAAAATGGGTCAAAAGTAGTAATAAGACGTGGCAAAAATGCTAAAAATAAAAGCAGCAAAATGGTTTAAGTTGTCAAAAGAAGTGGCACCAAATGCACTGACATCATCAAGAAATCCCAACTGGGGAGGTCCCATCCTCTGGGGGCTTCAGGGGTCCAGGCCTGGTTACAGTACTCGCCATAAAGTTGAAGTAATAATGTATGGTACAAATTCCCGCGGCACACCTAGACCAGCCTTAAGACTCACTAGTGAGCCTGGCCACGCCATCTGAGAACCACTGCTCTAGACTTATCTGAGGCTGTCCATGAAGCAGTGCATTATGGGTGTTTGGAGCTGCAGGATAAACAAAAGCAGTGTGATAATAACAGTGATACAGCCACCGCCATCGTGCGTCCCCCCCCCCGACTCTCTCTTTGTTTGTGAACGCCGACGGAGCGAGGGTGGCGGCCTTTGGATCCCCGAGTCTCTAAATCAGTCAGCGGGGCCACAGCAGACATCTGATGTGAGGTATTTGTGTATTTTAGGGTTTATTGGTCCCAAACTGCCCCCCATCCATCTCTCTTTGAGTTTTTTTTACTGTTGGGGAGTTTATAGAAGAGCTCTTCAGACGGCTTTACTGCTGGCTCCGTCCACTCGGCGTGAAATAACAAACAATCCTCTTAAAGAGCTTTCACTGCTCAGGAGAACGTGTGAGGGGACACAGAAACAACTCCAGCTTCTTCTTCTGTGGTGTCATTCTGGGCTGGCTGCAGAATCTAAAGCATCTCCTCAGGAGGAAGAAGAACCTGGAGGAAACATCAGCTATGAGAGGGCATCATTATGAGGCTCTACATGAAGACACTTTCAGCCCACCTCATCCACATTTACACATTCAGACCAAACCGTCCACAGCTGGACTGCACCCTCTAGTGGATTAAAGCCACCTGGGGCAGCTGGGAAGCTACTGGTCAGTGTCAGGATGGACGTCCTGAACTCGACTGTGCCACTCTAGAGCGTGCAGACCTGAGGCAGTCAGGTCAAATCTTCTGTCCCGTCTGATCCAGAGCCGCTTCATCAGGCAAAGCCCGTCCCCCTTATTCCAGTGGGCTCTGCTGTTGGTCCACTACAGCTGACATTAAAAAAAGGATTTCTCCCAGTTGTTGTAAGGGAGAATGAATCCTTATTTCAGTATAAACTGCTCTGAAACATCATCATAAGTTCTCTAAATCTATCTTTACTCAGAGCTGTCCTGAAAATCCCAATAACCCCGTCCCAGCTCAGACATTAGTCTCCTTTTTTCTGAGAGAAAATCTTCACACCGTCACCGCTGCTCGTCTTTCTTCGGTTTGATTCGCTCTAATCCAAATAATCACTGACGGCACAGCAGCGCTCCAAGAAAAGCACTCCGGCGGTGCCAGAGAAAATCACGGCCGTTTATCATTCCTGGGCGAACATGTCTCTGCATTACAAGCATTTTTAACCGACACCCCTATTTTCCCCATGCTTTACACCCTCAGCCGTTTAAATGAGACGTTTAGCACATCAGCACGTACTCCGCTTTTATGATCATGGCCGAGAGAGGGGAGGAGAGGGAGGCTGACATAATTTGAGGTTGGTGGAGGTTTTATTTAGTCTGATGAATCAGAGCAGGAGCCAATCATAAATCTCACAGATCATGGAGAACTTCAAACTCAGACTTTAGAGAAGTTGGGCTCTTCTGAGGAGGAGCGATGGACTAGGGCTGACGGATTAGGGTCAAACCATAGCCATGAAGATGTTGGTTCTCACTCAGATCACGGCTAATATATTCCACTTTGGGCGGAGATTTAAAACGACTAAATACGCTCTTTTTGTTGGCTGGAGGAGCTGCCATGACTTTCAAATGGATTCTGCAGATTATGAGGATGAAACGGGCCTGTTCTGCACAGAAGAGATAGCAGATGTTTAGATTGACTCCACAGCTCCGCCCTGTACTCGAGCATGGCTGCGCCCACTTCTCCTGCATCCTGTGCCCAAGTCCACATGAATCAGTGACTCACATAAATCTGCTTCAAGAGGCGACCTCAGGCATAATTCATATGTACCAAGGCTTGGAATAAGTCCACACGAATCAGGGCACCATGCTCGAGTACGGCTGACCCTAAAGTCACAAGCTTACCAGATATAATCTAGGGCAATGGTTTTCAAAATGTGAGGCGGGCCTCCCCTGGGGGGCGCCACAGAGCTTCAGGGGAGGCAGCGAACCATAAACCTGAAAAAAGGTGATTTGCTTTGCTAACCTCTGCGGTGCATGGAGCAGAATGAATAAACTTAGAGTTACTATAGAGCAGTGTTACTCAACCAAAGAGCCAAATTATTGAAAATACCTTTGCAAGAGCCACAATCTAAGAGGTAAAAAGAGGCTAAAACAGCTGGGAGTAGCAATAAAATAGGTCAAAGGTGGCAAAAATAGTCAAAAACAGGCAAAAAATGGTTGAGAAATGACAAAAAAAATGAGTGGAAAGTGACTTAAATGGGCAAAAGGCAGTCAAGAGTGGCAAAATAGGGCAAATAAAGAGGAAGCAAGTGGTATGTAATGGCAAAAGGTAGTTTAAATGGACAAAAAGTGGCAAAAAATTGTGAAAAACTGGCAAAAAATGAGATAAAAGTGGCAAAAAGACATGGCAAAAATTAGCAAAAAATAGGAAAAAAGGGATATTTAATGATGAAAGGTAGCTTAAATGGACAAAAAGGTTAAAAAGGGGAAAAATTGGATATAAGTGGAAGTTGTAAAAGTTGTAAAATGGCCCATAAAATATGAAAAAGGGTTTTTAATGACATTATAACTGAATAAGAGGGAAAGGCAGATGTTTACAGACATTTGCAAACCAAAATATCCAAAATATATTAATGTTAAAATGTTTAAAGATTAGAAATGTTTGAAATGTTGTTGTTTTATTTTATTTTATCTTTTTATTTGAATCCTTTTTGTGGGTGGCGGTCCACCGAATGGATCAGTTCTTCTTAGGGGAGGCCTGCTCTCACACACTTTGAAAACCCTGATCTAGGGGGGAATCATGCTTAAGACCGCTTCTTCCATTAGACTTTGGCACAGTCATATGTGTTGAAGCAAGGTTTCATTCACTTCTTCCATGCGCCGTGCTCAAGTGCACATGAATCGTACAGGGTCGCCATTAGCGAGTTTTAAAGTCCGTTTTAAACATCCTCAAAAACCACAGTATCCATGTGCCGTGCTCGAGTACACATGAATCACGCAGGGTTCTTATCAGTGAGGAGAGTATTAGAGTCTCCTATGCCCCTCAAAGCTGCTGTCTCTTTAATCCTCCACCCACTGATGAGCACTCTGTACTCGAGCATGGTTGTGTCCACGCCTTCTGTGCACCCTTCTTGAGTCCACATAATCTGTGCTGAAGTCTGCTTTAAGAGGCGGTCTCAGGCATGATTCGAGTCAGGCCAAAGATCATGTCTGCCTGTTTTCACACGGTCTAATGAATCAGACTTTTGGGCCACTGTACTCGAGCATGGTGCCTAGAGGAAGTGGGCTTGATTCATGCTGACTTCAGCATGGTTGCATGTACATGTAAACCATGCTGATGCCACCTGTACAAGGAGATGTCACTGATGCATGTGGACGTGTGTGTGACCGTGCTCGAGTACAGTTAGTAGGGTTCTACAGTCAACTGTAAATGTCTCCAGGAGGAATGCCAGACTATACTCATACCTCCTCCTTCTGTACCAGACTGTTCGTATATAAATAGGCTAGAGGGCTGGAACAGAAAGATGTTACTGACATGAAGGCAGAGTGGAGGAGGAGAGGGGAGAAATCATGCTCGAAAAACAGTACAAAACAAAACTGTTGAGTGTAAAAACACGCTAAATGAAATTCAGGAGTGAAAATTAGAGTGTTATCCCTGTATCATTTCATTTTTATTTCTAAGTTTACAGATGAGAATTAAACTGAAAAATGTTAAAATGATTCCTTTTGCTCGTGTCTTAAGCTCTGCTTCGTTTTTGTAATTTTCTATTTTTTCTCAGACCAAAAAAGAGCTAACGGACACAGCGAGCATGTGGTACAGTGTTTAATCCTGATTATCTTGTTCTTGTGATCGTAAGACAAAATCAACATTGCTATAAAAACTTGTCTAATTGCCCTGCAGTAGTTTGTCTCACCTAGAAACAAAAAGAAGAGCATGACGACAAAATAAGGCGTAATGTGCAGGAGGAGAACTCTCAGACTGTCCCGCTCCGTCTGCACTCAAACGCCTCTCCTCCTCCCGCGTCGTGCTGCTTTGTCTCGAGCTGCTCCGCTGGCTGCGGCTCTGGCCTGCTGATTGCAGTGACAGACATGGAGGAATCTGGCGCTGGCTGCCAGAAACCACAGAAGAAGAAAAAAAAAAAAGGAGGAGAGGACCCTGAGTCAGTCTGCAGTCGGCCTGCGCCGGTGGGGAGAGGTAAACAGGAGGCGTCCCTCGCTGGTATGTGGCGTTTATGTTGGCTCAGAGAGGAGAGGAGCTGTGACTCTGAGGAGGGGCCAGCCTGTGGTATGCTCCGACTAAAAACACAATTATTTTTAATGAATGCAGAAAAAAAACTCAGGGAACAAATCGCTGGAGTTTAACATTCAGCCAGCGATCACGGCTGTTACGTAATCAGATCCATGAGCTCTGACACAGAGCAGAGGTTAGCTTTGAAATTAAACAGGGCGCCTAATTACACTGGACCTGTTCATAAAACTACAGTAGAGGACCGACAGAGAGCCGCAAGCAACAGGAGGAATAAAACACAAGTAGCTTTCACACGGTGGGTAGAGTGATACGGTGAAAGTGCAAACATTTGACTGATTTCTTGGTTCATTAAAGACGTTTGAGCATATCCTTTAAATTTCCTCTCTGGCTGAAGTTAAAGAACATTTACTTAACAACAAAAAAAAAACATTTTTATGGAAGAAAGTGCTGTAAATCACTGAAACTGCTGCTAAATTTAATGTTTCAGTCTTTAAGGCCTCATTTTTCAAACATGCATAAACAAGAAATGTAGGCGTGTGGTCATCATCACCTCCTCCACCCCAGCCTCCTCCTTTATAGACTAAAGCTCCCCCTCCTCCACCCCAGCCACCTCCTTTATAGACTAAAGCTCCACCTCCTCCACCCCAGCCTCCTCCTTTATAGACTAAAGCTCCACCTCCTCCACCCCAGCCTCCTCCTTTATAGACTAAAGCTTCACCTCCTCCACACCAGCTCCCTCCTTCATAGACTAAAGCTCCCCCTCCTCCACCCCAGCCACCTCCTTTATAGACTAAAGCTCCACCTCCTCCACCCCAGCCTCCTCCTTTATAAACTAAAGCTCCACCTCCTCCACCCCAGCCTCCTCCTCTATAGACTAAAGCTCCACCTCCTCCACCCCAGCCTCCTCCTTTATAGACTAAAGCTCCACCTCCTCCACCCCAGCCTCCTCCTTTATAAACTAAAGCTCCCCCTCCTCCACCCCAGCCTCCTCCTTTATAGACTAAAGCTCCACCTCCTCCACCATGCCTCCTCCTTTATAGACTAAAGCTCCACCTCCTCCACCCCAGCCTCCTCCTTTATAGACTAAAGCTCCACCTCCTCCACCCCAGCCTCCTCCTCTATAGACTAATGATGAAGGCTTTTCCAAATGTTTGACTGTATTTTTCGGTCGTTCTTTAATCAGAATAGAAACCACGGTCTAAGCTGTGTTTTAGTAAAGTGTTTCTGTGATCAGTCTGACCTCTGTTCATCTCTACATGCTCACATTGATCACACTCAGAGTGGTTTAAAGGAAACTTCCAGCCTCAAGCAGCTCTTAGAGTCACTAACAGGCTGATAAATTCTGACTTATGAGGCTGAATGAGTGTTCAGGGTTTGATTTATTGGACTGAAGGCTGCTGGCAGACAAACACGCTCCATGTTGACAACGAGCCGCTCCACAGCAATGAAAACGGAGTTATGTAAGACGCGTGGCCCGGGGACAAACAGAACTAACACTATCAGCTGCTGACGGTCATGATGCTTCCAAATACACTGTAGGAATGACATTTTTCTCTTATTTTATAAAGGCTGCAGGAATTCAGCAGTTCCATCATGAAGACTCTGAACTGTTTGTACAGTGCAGCCCCACTGACTACCCAACAGCAAGTTTAAGACATGAGGGAGAAAAGCTGTTAAAGGAGACCAGCTAGCCTCTTAGCTGGTGGCTAATTAGCCTCCATTCATTCTAATCAGCACGTAGAGATGCTAAAGCACAGTCAGCGAGCCACAGAGATGATGGCTGGGCTGATACAATGTCTGAACATCACTTTAGTACTGATGTGGATGATGTTAGACACGCCTCCAGCAGCGGCACAGAGACAAATCTCACAGTACTGGAGTATTTCAAGAGAAGAAATGATGAATAAAAACTCCTAAAAGCTTCCAGAGACCAAAGTTTCATGCAGGATTGGTCAGTCTCCATGACTTTTAGTCTCTGATGATCTGCATAACATTTAATTTTCTGCTTGGATGTTAAAATTGAAGTATTGCACGTCTAAGCACTAAACCATGTGGAACTCCAAGAATAACTTTGACATGCATGGAGAAACAAAACTTCTGCTAACAGTGAAGACAGAGAGCGATGGTAGGAGGTTGTTTTTATTCAGTGAGACCTTCAGCTCTTGGGTAAACTGGTGCTGATTCATGTAAATGCTGGTAGAAGACACTAGAAACATGCTGCATGCTCAGGTTAGTGCAAACATGAATGTGTGCTCTCTGCATATTTATCTCATGCTGTGCACACCACATTTACACTCCAGGTAAACAGAAACCAAAGCAGCGACTCCAGCTTTGGGGTGAGCGTTCTGCAGCCAGACTCCACTGATGATCCCAGCAGAGCACAAAGACCTCAGAGATTCCCACCAGTAAACCGATCCCTAAAACACACGTCTCTATTAGAAATCTCTGCTGAAAAATCGTCTTTGGAGCAGAGCCGTGATTTTGTTACCGCTGGCAGACACTGAGGCACCTGGGAAATCTGAGCTGACATGGGGGGGGGCAGCAGAAAAACTCGATCACTTTCTTAAGCTAATTAGGCCGCGACATACGGGTCTGACCAATCAGAAGAAGCTCCTAAACTCTAGGGCCAAGAAACATATTTGTCTTCCATCTGAGAGAGCGTGGCGGTGGAGAGACGCTCCAGAAGATCCCGTGTAGAGTTGCAGAGATCGGACGTCTGAGGTTTGTCACCGCTGCCGCGGCGCTCCTAAAATAAAGATGGAATAAAACGACAGCAGCAGAGACGGTCTGAGGACTCTGTAGAGGACTGGTCTGTTCTCTCCCATAACGTGGTCCAAGCATGCAGCGGTGTGACTGTGATCATGACTGCCCTTCTCTACAGAGGAGGGCGATGGAGAGAGGAGACACAGGCTCGATGTGGACGGCCCACGTTCATGGACCGCTGTGACATCATCACCCCGCCTCACATGCATCTGAGGAACATCCAGGAATCAACATTTGTATCTTTGCAGCCAAAATATGAGGCCTGTTTGTAAAAGAAAGACTTTAACATCCTCATAGGTTTCTGTAGATAAAGCCTGAAGGATGAAGACTCAGAAGTGAGGAGTCTGAGGTTTTTATCAGATGACGCTGACTCAGAGATCCAGAGGAAGAACTGCAGATCTAACAACTGATGAGTTCACTGAGGAGCTGGTTTTAGTCTCAGCAGTCAGGATCCTCTGCTCTCAGAGATCTGGATACTTCAGTATTTCCACCAGCAGAGGGCGCACACACATCAGAAATGTCTGAGTCCTGATCTGGAGAGAGTTTGGTGGAAATAAATCCACTTTTGTTTCTTCATGTCAGGGACGGGCAGCTGTGAGGGCTGCAGTCATTTATTACCAATGAAAAATGGACAAAATTATTAAAGACAGTCAGAAATTCTCAGTTATCAAAAATGAAAATGTTGCTTTCTGACAATTATTGATACCAATATCAATGTTTTAAAATCTAGTGCAATTAGAAATAGTTTTTATGAGATATACACAGAATTACATCCATTTAAACTGCTTTTTCAGTGCAGAGCATAAAATACTTACTTGGAATTATTTGCATTTAGGAGCATTAAGTGATGCATAAAAAAATGTACATAAACAGCTGCAGCCAATTCAATAAAAAAAAAATAAGAGGAAGAAGAAAGAACTGCATTAAATAATTAAATAAATAAATAAATTTAGATGAAATTAAAAAAAAAAGAATTAAAACATCCATATTTAAATAAAATAAAATAAAAAAACCTGAAGAAATAGAAAAAAAAACTTTACTAAATAAAAATGTCATGAATAAAAATAACAGGTACAAATGAAGTAAAATAAAATTAAAAATGTGAAAAATATAAAATAAATGATCAAATTTCAATTCAATTTCAGTGAAATTAAAACAACAAAATAAATAACAGAGTACAAATAAAATAAATCATTTTTTTTAAACATCAATGAAAGCAGTCAGATGAACAATAACAAACAAAAAAGAAATAAAAACATAAATAAAAGTTATTTAGTTTTGTTTGTGGGTTTTATTTCATTGATTTCTACAGCTCTTTTTGTAAAAATGTTTCTGCCGTAGTATAAATATGATTATTATTTATTTATTCATTTATTTGTTTTTCCTTTTCTGTTAATCTGTCTTTTTTGGAGCTGGTAGGGGACTGCAGGATTTTAAAACTTTACCTTTGTAAAATATGTTCTTTTGTAATTATGAAAAGCTATAAATAAAGTTGTAAAAAACTATTAAAAGAAATTCAGAGGTGAATTTTTTTTTCTTCAATGAAATCAAAAACTAACAATAAAATATATTCAAAAGAAATGTAAAAAAAAGGAAAAAATAATAATAAACACTATTCTAAATGAAATGCAATTTAAGAAAAAGTATTAAATAGTTTAATTAAATCAAAAACTGCCCACATACCAGCATGAGGAAAGTTTCTGTTTTCAGGCTTTAATGGCAGATTTTGACCTTTTTTTTTAGGTTTGTTGTCGTTTGAAATGAACTTCAGGCCACCAGGTGCCCACTTCTACCTCCAGGCCCCTCCCTCTGTAGTTCTCTGCTTTAATGGTAAACAGTGGTTTCATTACAGATCAATATTGTCCTATGATAAACGAGCTCGAGTCTTCTTATTCAGTAGATCAGAAATAATTCAGTTCATAAAGATATAAAGGTGGAGGACGTGATTAAAACAGTTTTCATCATCATCATCATCATGATGATGATGGACTCGAGCATCCAAACGTTGGTTTTCATTTTTAACCTGAGAAGTTCTGGAACCTTCAGTGTGGGCTAGACTCATGATCGCCCCCTACCTGCTGGGGTCTTCACAGCATCACAAGTGGAAGTTTTCTAAAAGCATCAAGTGAATCAATTTACCACAAACTTTCCCAACTTCTCCTCACAAATTCACCACTTCATGTTTTAAATCACAACTTCACTAGAACTTCAGCACACTCATCAACAACCTGACCACATAAAAATACCAACCAGAGCTTCGTTAGAGCTTCGTTAGAGCTAATCAATAACTGCTAATAAAGAGAGACGATACTAACGAAGCTCTTCCCTTTACATTTCTGTGCTTTATATTCACCACTTCCTCCAGTTGGAGCCCAAAGTCTCTACGCAGAGCAACCAAACATGAACATGATTCCCTCCTTTATTTAGGCTCTGACAGCAGAGCTCTGCTGAAGATCACCACAGATACCACAGCGTCACATGACTTAAACTCTACAACGCCTACGTTCACAGCGGCCTGATAACTTCTTCTCTGGAGATGGAGAGTCAGCGGGGGGCATCAAAGATAACAGGCTCCAAAACCGTCACTACACCGTCAGAAAAGTGACTTCACAGGAAACGGCGACCAGCGCCTTCCTTCAGGAAACATCTGGGCCGACACTTCACAGCTTCAACGAGCGAAGAGGGCAGAAAAAACGGACAGGCGTGGGTGGGCATGGCTTTTATCAGCGTGGTCTGGGAGTAATCAGGAGGATTATAAGGGCGGCCGGGAAATGACCCCACAATTCATTGTTTCCACTGAGAACTCCTCTGAGGACGCCGCACGGAGGCTCGCACTGCGAGAGTATCGACTCTGCTCTGTTTAGATGATGATGGACGGTCAGAAGAGCTCCTGGACCGGTACAGCGAGGATCAGAGAGATTTAAGGTCAACACTCTGGTTCATTAGGGCCACATTTACTCTGAAACGCTCACTGAAATAGAAGATTTTCAGTTTCAGCTGCAGAAAAGTTCCACTTTCAGATTACAGAGAGTGAAAACACTGGCTATGCACGTGGAGATTTAAGAAAATGTGGACCAACAGAACACAGGAGGCCTCCATTGTTGTTGTAGTCCACATACATGGACACAGACTGGAACTGCACTGAGCATGTGCAAAAGGTCTGTTCACAGGACCTGCTCACTGGCAGCACAGATGAAGAGGAAAGAAGAGCTGTTACTAACTATAGAGGAACAAAACGCCGCCATCTTTCCAGAATCCAGCCACAGTGAAACAAAACGCCGCCATCTTTCCAGAATCCAGCCACAGTGAAACAAAACGCCGCCATCTTTCCAGAATCCAGCCACAGTGAAACAAAACGCCGCCGTCTTTCCAGAATCCAGCCACAGTGAAACAAAACGCCGCCATCTTTCCAGAATCCAGCCACAGTGAAACAAAACGCCGCCATCTTTCCAGAATCCAGCCACAGTGAAACAAAACGCCGCCGTCTTTCCAGAATCCAGCCACAGTGAAACAAAACGCCGCCATCCTTCCAGAATCCAGCCACAGTGAAACAAAACACCGCCGTCTTTCCAGAATCCAGCCACAGTGAAACAAAACGCCGCCACATTGTTGTGTAAACGACGCTGGACGCACCTACCTCATCAGACGGCGGCTACAGCCACGCCAGCAAGGCTGGACCACATCTCCCATCATGCCCTGTGTCTGTAGATAGATAACTGATGGCAGGGTCAGCTGCAGGGGCAGAGAGGAGGACATCTTTAACATTTTATAGGCAAGGATGGAATGTTTCATAGTCTTAAAGGGTTAGCATCATATTCAAAGGCAAGGATGGAATGTTTTATAGTCTTAAAGGGTTAGCATCATATTCAAAGTCAAGGATGGAATGTTTTATAGTCTTAAAGGGTTAGCATCATATTCAAAGGCAAGGATGGAATGTTTTATAGTCTTAAAAGGATGACATCATATAAAGTCAAGGATGGAATGTTTTAGTGTCTGAAAGGGCTGACATCATATTCAAAGTCAAGGATGGGATGTTTTAGCGTCTGAAAGGGCTGACATCATATTCAAAGTCAAGGATGGGATGTTTTATAGTCTGAAAGGTGCTGGCATCATATTCAAAGTCAAGGATGGAATGTTTTATATTCTTAAAGGTGCTGGCATCATATTCAAAGTCAAGGATGGGATGTTTTATATTCTTAAAGGTACTGGCATCATATTCAAAGTCAAGGATGGAATGTTTTATATTCTTAAAGGTACTGGCATCATATTCAAAGTCAAGGATGGAATGTTTTATATTCTTAAAGGTGCTGGCATCATATTCAAAGTCAAGGATGGAATGTTTTATATTCTTAAAGGTACTGGCATCATATTCAAAGTCAAGGATGGGATGTTTTATAGTCTGAAAGGTGCTGGCATCATATTCAAAGTCAAGGATGGAATGTTTTATATTCTTAAAGGTACTGGCATCATATTCAAAGTCAAGGATGGGATGTTTTATAGTCTGAAAGGTGCTGGCATCATATTCAAAGTCAAGGATGGGATGTTTTATAGTCTGAAAGGTGCTGGCATCATATTCAAAGTCAAGGATGGAATGTTTTATATTCTTAAAGGTGCTGGCATCATATTCAAAGTCAAGGATGGAATGTTTTATATTCTTAAAGGTACTGGCATCATATTCAAAGTCAAGGATGGGATGTTTTATAGTCTGAAAGGTGCTGGCATCATATTCAAAGTCAAGGATGGAATGTTTTATATTCTTAAAGGTACTGGCATCATATTCAAAGTCAAGGATGGGATGTTTTATAGTCTGAAAGGTGCTGGCATCATATTCAAAGTCAAGGATGGAATGTTTTATATTCTTAAAGGTACTGGCATCATATTCAAAGTCAAGGATGGGATGTTTTATAGTCTGAAAGGTGCTGGCATCATATTCAAAGTCAAGGATGGGATGTTTTATAGTCTGAAAGGTGCTGGCATCATATTCAAAGTCAAGGATGGAATGTTTTATATTCTTAAAGGTACTGGCATCATATTCAAAGTCAAGGATGGGATGTTTTATAGTCTGAAAGGTGCTGGCATCATATTCAAAGTCAAGGATGGGATGTTTTATAGTCTGAAAGGTGCTGGCATCATATTCAAAGTCAAGGATGGGATGTTTTATAGTCTGAAAGGTGCTGGCATCATATTCAAAGTCAAGGATGGGATGTTTTATAGTCTGAAAGGTGCTGGCATCATATTCAAAGTCAAGGATGGAATGTTTTATAGTCTGAAAGGTGCTGGCATCATATTCAAAGTCAAGGATGGAATGTTTTATAGACATTTCAGGTTTCCTCTGACGTCTAATGTGAACATGTTGTCAACATTCAGAGAGGTCGAGCTGGAGTTGAAGCCTCGCTGCTGCTCGTTCCTTCCTCTGCATTAAAAGTTGCTGGTTCAGTCTTTCACTGTCCAGTCCCAGCCCACCAGGATAAAATATTAAAAACTATAAAAGACAGGAACATCAGAAGTCTGGCGCCCGTACTCTCATGTTTTCTGGTTAATGCTAACGTCTTTGTTGCCACCTCTACACTCGTTTAATTGTTGACAACCTGTTTGTGCAAATTAGATGATTTCTGGCATAGTTTAGATTTGACAGCTGACTGTTTTATTCTCACTGAAGGATTTATATTTGATTATTTCTCATCAGCTGACCTGATAGAAGCGAGGAGCTAGCATGCTTCTAGCTGTAGCAGCTAGCATGCTACCAGCTAGCATGCTAAAGTTGTGTTTTGACTAGCTAGAAATGTCAAAGTTGAACCTCTTCAAACTCGAGCAGAGTTGAGGGAGAACATCAGGCCTAAAGGTTCTTTAAACATGTAAATGTTGTATCCACATGGTTCTTACCTGCAGTGGCTCCTCCTCCTGCTGGTCTACCTGTGGCTGTAGGACCCAGGGTCGGCCGTCTAACTGCCTGAGCATTAATGGAACAGTTAGCTCTACTGCTAACCCAGGCTAACTCTTCTAACAGGCTCCAGGTGAAGGAGCAGAGACCAAATATTTACGATAACCACCAATCACTAACACTGATTATAGAACTGAAGATTTAAACACATTTAAACAGGCATTCTGACATTAATGAGGTTAGACTATTTTTCATTATGAGACGATGGATGAAGGAAACCCGGTCAATATAAATGTGAAATAGAGTTTATTCATTCCAGCAGTATTACACAGTAATAATTCATGACGACATAAATCACATCCAGCAGAGGTAAAGAGGTAAATCTCTACAGTATGATCTGACATACTGTACGCTTCAGCATATTTACACCAGCTATTAAACATAAAACAGACATCATTGCTCTAAAATCTCAGATTTTCACTTCGTTATTACAGAGAAGTGGTTAAAGTGAACGTAGGCAGACGTAGGAGACGCCAGTGTAAACATAATTCAGAAAATATTTCATTCAGAACATTTAAAACCTTCAGCAGATTTAAAACCAGGTCAGATTAAATCATTGCCAAAAACTGAAATTCACCAAATAGGGCTGAAATCTACGGAAGCCTGAGAGGGCAAGTGATGAAAAATGAACAACAGAAAAATTCACAGAAGTCCAGAGATTACAAAAACAAAAACAGCAGTTCAACATGCAGGGACAGATCGTCTGGAGGCCCCAAGAGGCCTGAGAAAACATTTATCTCTTTTTGTTCATTATTTTCTCACAAATGTACCAGAACCACTCTAAAAAAAATAAAAGAAATGAAGGAATAAAAATGAAGAAAATGGTTTTTTTTTCATGATTATAAAGGCTTAAATTCACAACATAACACTCTAAGATTTTTTTTTAGTTTAAGTTAGAAATTCATGAAAAAATGTTTACAAAATATATAATATCCTAAACTTAAAAAAAAAAAAACTCCAGCATTTTTTCAGTTAAAGTCAGAAACTTATGGGAAAAAATAATTTGAGTTTAAAAAAAGTTGTAAATACACATTAAAATAAGTGAAATTTTCAAGGTTAAAAATTTGTCAATTTACCATTTAAAAAGTCAGACTTTCAAAGTTTAAAAAGTCAGAAATTTAAAGAACAAAAAAATTGGTTAAAAAGTCAAAATTGAAAAACTAAAAATTGTCAAACTTAAAAATCAGTATAGTTACAAGTCTTCAATTTACAAAAAACTGATCTTGAAATACTGGGAATTTGAAAGTAAAAACAGATTTTATCTGGAATAAAATAATCTTGTGTGAAGCTGTTTAAACCTGATTAAAGCCGGGTTAAACTATAACTTTTACTGTCACTGATCATAAATCTTTATGATGTAGAATCCTCACAGAAGTTTAAACACAGACGGACACAGGTTGGTTAAACTGAGGCTAAAACTCTGACAGCATCTATGAAGAAGCTCTGACTTCACCACAGTTTGGAGTTTCTAGCTCCAAATTTGTGACTCTAATAAAGTCAAATTTAAACTTCTACAACATGTAAATTCTTAGTTTGGTGCCTCATAGTTTTAACTTAATAAACTCAATATTTAGAGATTTTATTTCTTAAAACTGAAGGACCCATTCTGATTTATCTTTCTACAGTGGCCCTAAAACGCCCTCGTAGTTTCTGATGTAGACGATGAAAAAACATTCTTGCATTTCTCTTACAGAAAAGCTGAAATAAAAACTCTGGGCTGAAGAAAAGGAACTACAGCTGCATTCATTTTTTTTCTCACTCACCCCTCTGGGCTTCCGTAGTTACAGTAAATTTGTATTTTTCTTTTCATTAAATGTCACTTCCACTAAAATGTCTTAAACCTTGCAGTGATTGCACATTGAGGATATGAGGTTTATTTCTCTCCGGCCGGCCGGTCATGCAGATCATGCCTGAGTCAACAACATGCTCCAAAGACGAGCGGCGGCCCGTACAGCACCGCGTTTACCCGAGACCGTCCCGTTAAAGAACATCTCCAAACAGGAAAAACCAGAAGGAGCCCTCGCGCCGCCTCCATCGCCCCGTCGGCTCATTTCTCCTGACAGTAAGCGCTGTAGCTGCTGCAGGCTTTCTGCATGTTGGTCAGGAACGCAGGAACTCCGGTCTGTTAAAAACACACAGAGACGGTCAGACCCACCCTGGAGAACAGGCCTCAGTCTCTGAGGAACACCTGCAAACAATAATGGAGGGAAAAGCCATAAAGAGGCGGAGTCAGAGCCTTTAACAGCTGCTAACCTCTGCACACACTCACCTTTGCTGCCCAGTTCACCAGCCAGTTAGGAATCAGCCCTCCAGGGTTGTCAAAGTAGTTCATGAAGACTGAAACAGAGCAGAGTCTCAGGTATGAGGGCTGCAGGGAAGCTGCTGCTGGTTGAAGCATGTAGAAAAGCTCTGAATATGTGTTTTATTGTTCTGAATATGTGTTTTATTGTTCTGAATATGTGTTTTATTGTTCTGAATATGTGTTTTATTATTCTGAATATATGTTTTATTGTTCTGAATATGTGTTTTATTGTTCTGAATATATGTTTTATTGTTCTGAATATGTGTTTTATTATTCTGAATATATGTTTTATTGTTCTGAATATGTGTTTTATTGTTCTGACAGAGGAATGTCACTCTACGTCTCCTGTTGGTTTAGACCAGGGGTTTTCAAACTTTTTTCACCCAAGGCACACCTAAGGTTAAGCCAAAATAGACTTTAAATAAAACAGTCAAGGTGGCCCATAAAGGGATAAAGGGGGGAGGTTTCTGGGGCCCAGACAACTGGGGGGGGGGCAAAAGTGGGCAAAAGGTGCCTGAAAGGTGGCAAAAGTTGGTTAACGTGATGATAAAACATGGCAAAATTGGGTAAAAAGTGGCAAAACAAAGTCAAAAATGGTTAAGAATTGGCATAAGGGGTTAAAAATTTGGTTAATAGTGGCAAAACATGTTGAAAGTGTCAAAAAAGGGTCAAAAATGGGTTACAAGTGGACAAAAGGGTTAAATGTTGTAAAAAGGTGGTTAAAATGGTTTAAAAGTGATTTTAAAAATGGGCAAAATTAGGCTAAAAAGTGGCCAAACAAAGGCAAAGTGAGTGAAAATTAGCAGGAAGGTGGCAAAAATGGGTTGGAAGTGTCAAAAAGGAGACAAAATAGGTTACAAGTGGCAGAAAAGTGGCAAAAAAGGGTTAAAGTTGCAAAAACATGGTAAAAAGTGATGAAAAAATTGGCAAAAAATGTCCAAATAATAGGAAAAGTAGGCAAAAACCATCAAAAAGGTAGCAAAAAGTTCCAAAAAGTTGCAAAAAAAGGGTCAAAAGTATTTTTAAAAAGTTGTAAAATTGCAATAAAGCACCAAAATGGTTTAAGTTGACAAAATGGGTAGAAAAATAGGTTAACTTGGTTAAAAGTAGCATGAATAATGATCATTTCAACTCAATAATAGCTTGTAATAATACAATAATACAATAATAGCTACTGATCCAACACACACTCATCAATAAATCACAGCTGGGGAGGGTCCAGTCTCTGGGGTTTATCAGGGGTCAGATTCCCAAGGCCCACCTAGACTTGTCTCAGGGCTCACTAGTGTGTCTTGCCACACCATTTGGGAACCGCTGGCTTAGACCAACCTCTCTGTAATCCTGCTTTTATTCTTAGTAGCAAACAAACACGTCTGCAGACGCACCTTTAGTCCCACAGCCTCCATCGCTCTCCATGGCCACGCTCTGCTTGTAGTCTTTGACTCTCTGGACTCCTTTCCTCTCCGGGCACGCGGTCTCTGGAGAACTTTTGGCCAAGATCACCCAGATCCTCCTGCCGTCCAGGTCCAGGTCTCTGCGCTCCCTCACATATAAGTACTGAGGTTTCAGGGGTTAAAGAAGACTCAGCTCAAAGACCATGAAGCAAACAGGCAGCAGGAGGAGGGGGAGGAGGAGGAAGGATACGTCTCTGTTAGACAGAGGAAACGGGTAGATGACTTCCCAGTAGATCGCCGTCTGTCCATCGAAGTCTTTCTCATAGAGCTCTGAGGGAAAATAAACATGGATTTAGAAAAAGAGGTTCATGGAGACTTTCCTGCAATGCTTTGTTGTTTCTCATACTGCACCCCGGTGCAACCCCCCCCCCCCCGGTCTGCTTTGGCATCAGTAATATCATTCCTGCATATCTGTACGGTCTGATTCAGTAGATGGTGGTATGAACCCTAACCCATGGGACCCCTCGGTTCTGTTTCATGACACCAGTGGAGTCCATCCTGCTCCAATGAATGTCCTCATGATTCCAGCCGCCCTCTTCCTGCTTCCACGTCTCCCTACCACTGAGAGAAAGGGCTCCTGCTGCATGGATACGACACTTCTAGAGAGACTTTGTCATGACGGGCCGTCGGTCCACTAGATTCTGATGATTTCCACTGTGCATTCAGACAAATGGGGCTAACTGCCAAAGGAATGTTGTTATGCTGGCGTCAGTGGCGCTCATCATCTGCATGGTGTGTGATACCGTCCCCCATTCAGGCCCCGTGCATAGATGTCTGCATCCACACTGACCAGGTGGAACCAGAACCAGACTCTGGGCTACGGTGTGCTTGGATCTGAGCTGGGGATGCCTTTTTTACTTTTTCTCTCTTCAGTTCAAACTGCCCTCCTCGAGCCACTGATGCTGTTTTTGGTTTCATGGACGTGGAAAGTGGTGACACCTGCTTTAATCAGCTGCAGACTCTCCAGAATACTTCAGGCAAAGCCGCACTGAGCTGGAAGGAGAGTCCACTTTTCTAAAGCTTTTCCCCTGAGAGAGTGAAATTCATCCATGAAACAAAAACAATGGTTTAATGTTTGGTCTGAGGTGATTTATTGTGCACCCACACTGACACATGAATGAAAAGCCTCGATTTATCCTCAGAAAGAAGTGGATGAGCTGTCTTTGTCTCTGGGAAGTTAAAGGGATAGATAAAAGAATTCTTTAAGAATAACAGACCCAAACACTGGCACCATCACAGACAACAACAGCTTCTAACTACCCTCCTAGTGAGGCTGATCAGCTACATCAGCTACTGCAAAAACCACAGCTAACTTCTCATTTTCACAGCTAAAGACTGGATGCACACTTCATGGCTGTATGCCTGATTTTGGACCTGACTGTCCCCAAACAGTCAGGTTTATAAAGTTGATAATCAGCTGAGACTGTCCTGATGTCTGGGTTCTATGGAGCTATTATTGTTGCAAAAATATTTGCAAATTCGCACAAAGATCTACAAATGTGACCAATTTATAATTGTGGTTTCATTCAGAAAACTCACTCGCATTTGTGGATTTGTGCATGCATTTGCAAATCTATCTACACATTTCCAACTAGTTTTGCGACAATAATAGCTCCATACAGTCAAAGACGTCTCTAAGATATGTGCATTTCAGACATGGTGGTGTGTGCAGACAGCCTCAGGTGTGACTGAGTGGGTTTATTTCTACTCTACAGTCAGACAGCCTCAGGTGTGACTGAGTGGGTTTATTTCTACTCTACAGTCAGACAGCCTCAGGTGTGACTGAGTGGGTTTATTTCTACTACAGTCAGACAGCCTCAGGTGTGACTGAGTGGGTTTATTTCTACTACAGTCAGACAGCCTCAGGTGTGACTGAGTGGGTTTATTACTACTACAGTCAGACAGCCTCAGGTGTGACTGAGTGGGTTTATTTCTACTCTACAGTCAGACAGCCTCAGGTGTGACTGAGTGGGTTTATTACTACTACAGTCAGACAGCCTCAGGTGTGACTGACTGGGTTTATTTCTACTCTACAGTCAGACAGCCTCAGGTGTGACTGAGTGGGTTTATTTCTACTACAGTCAGACAGCCTCAGGTGTGACTGAGTGGGTTTATTTCTACTACAGTCAGACAGCCTCAGGTGTGACTGAGTGGGTTTATTACTACTACAGTCAGACAGCCTCAGGTGTGACTGAGTGGGTTTATTTCTACTACAGTCAGACAGCCTCAGGTGTGACTGAGTGGGTTTATTTCTACTCTACAGTCAGACAGCCTCAGGTGTGACTGAGTGGGTTTATTTCTACTACAGTCAGACAGCCTCAGGTGTGACTGAGTGGGTTTATTTCTACTCTACAGTCAGACAGCCTCAGGTGTGACTGAGTGGGTTTATTTCTACTACAGTCAGACAGCCTCAGGTGTGACTGAGTGGGTTTATTTCTACTACAGTCAGACAGCCTCAGGTGTGACTGAGTGGGTTTATTTCTACTCTACAGTCAGACAGCCTCAGGTGTGACTGAGTGGGTTTATTTCTACTACAGTCAGACAGCCTCAGGTGTGACTGAGTGGGTTTATTTCTACTACAGTCAGACAGCCTCAGGTGTGACTGAGTGGGTTTATTTCTACTACAGTCAGACAGCCTCAGGTGTGACTGAGTGGGTTTATTTCTACTCTACAGTCAGACAGCCTCAGGTGTGACTGAGTGGGTTTATTTCTACTACAGTCAGACAGCCTCAGGTGTGACTGAGTGGGTTTATTTCTACTACAGTCAGACAGCCTCAGGTGTGACTGAGTGGGTTTATTTCTACTACAGTCAGACAGCCTCAGGTGTGACTGAGTGGGTTTATTTCTACTACAGTCAGACAGCCTCAGGTGTGACTGAGTGGGTTTATTTCTACTCTACAGTCAGACAGCTCAACTTTTCAGGACGAGACATTAGAGAGCAAATGAACAAGGAGTGAAGCAGGCATCCATGATGATTACACATGTTTAACAGGAAAGATGAAGGACACCTGGATGCAGAAGTGTTTTTCTACCTTTGACGTAGCTGTCCCATGTTTTTCGATACGCCAGGTCCATGTAGACGTCTGCACACAGCTCTGGAGAGCAGGTGGCCAGCACACCAAAGACTTTGTACTCATAAAGTCCAGTTTCCTGAAAAACAGCACATCAAAGTTCTCCCATTGAAAACGCCGGCCAACAAACCACCACCACCCCGCCACCGCCGCAGTATGTGACTAATCCCAAACCACGCCGCTCTGATTAGAGAGCACTGCACGTGAGGAAGTGACTGAAAAACAGCAGTGTGAGGGGGATTTCTAACAGCTCAGAGAGGGAATGCAGACTTCAGAGGGGAAATGAACTTTAACTGGGGCTGAACCATTTGCAAAAATAATCTAACTGCGGTTATTTTTCCCAATATTGGGATTTAATGTGCGATTATTTTTAGGTTCCCCATCTAATGTGTTGTTTAACAAACACCAGCAATAAACCACTCTTTATTAAAAAGAGCACCATATTAGACAAATACAGCTAGACATAAATAACTTTAACAAAAGAAAAGCTGTTTTGATTCATATCTTTTCTTGTTATTCTTGTTTTGCATAAGAAAAACACACATGAGGGAGAAAAGTAAGATTACACACACACCAGCAATAAACCACTCTTTATTAAAAAGAGCACCATATTAGACAAATACAGCTAGACATAAATAACTTTAACAAAAGAAAAGCTGTTTTGATTCATATCTTTTCTTGTTATTCTTGTTTTGCATAAGAAAAACACACATGAGGGAGAAAAGTAAGATTACACACTACAGCACTACAGAAACTCTGTTTGCACATTGTGTAGAGCAGTGATACTCAACATGTGGCTCTTTTTTGTCTTAATCTGAAAAATTATTCCCCCAGAAAACCTTTAAAAAAAACGCTTTTTTTGCCATTTTCACCATTTTTGCCACTTTTCACCCATTTCAGCTAGCTTTGGCCATTACGTACCCCTGTTTCTTTTCTGGGGCCATTTTTGCAGCTTCTTTTGTCACTTGTTCCCCATTTATTCCACTGTAATCCAATTTTTTTGCCCCTTTTCACCATTTTTTGCCACTTTTTGCCCATTTAAGCAACCTTTTCCATTTCATACCACTTGTTTAGTTTTTTCCCCAAAATGTTTGCTTCTTTTTGCCACTTTTTTTCCCATTTTTGACCTTTTTTTCCCATTTTTTGCCTCTTTTTGTCTAAATTAGCTACCTTTTGCCATTAAATCACTTGCCTCATTTTTCCCAAAATTTTTGCCTCTTTTTTTTGACACATTTTTTCACCATTTTTGCCCTTTAAGCGACCTTTTGCCATTACATACCACTTGTTTCCTATTGTTTTGCTCATTTATGCTTGTGACTGCTTTTTGCCCGTTTTAGTCACTTTATACTTATTTTTTGCCACTTTTGGACCATTTTTGCTACTTTCTGAGTATGTTCCAGGTTTTCTCCCAATTTTTGCCTCTTTTCGTCCAATTTTTTGCTGCTTTTTGACCATTTTTGCCACCTTTAACTTATTTTGATTGTACTCCATGCTGTTTTTGTCACTTTTCACCTCTCAGATTGTGGCTCCTGCAGAGGTATTTTCAACAGTTTGGCTCTTTGGTTGAGTAACGCTGCTGTAGAGCATAAAACTTCTACTGCTAAAACTGTATCTGGTATTCTGACACATTTCAGGTGACAGAAATATTGCACTGTCAGCGATTAGAAGACTGCAGCAGGCCAGATTGTGATTTAATCTAATGTGCGATTAATTGCCCCGCCCTAACTTTAACCTTTAAAAACACTAAAACTGATGTTGAATGCTGCCGTGTTTCCTCCTGCAGACATCACTCTGACACTTTTAGACCTTTTTACTCATTCCTTCTTCACTGATATGGATCATTATTTCTAATTCCTGCAGATCCAAGCAGCATCCAATCACAGTAGCTGATAACAGTGGTTCTCAACTGGAGGGTCGGGGCCCCAACGGGGCTGCATGGTTTGATAAGAACGTGCAATTAAACTGGACAGTACTGTATTTTGCAATATGAATGATAAATGTTATCCTGAGTCTATCTGCCTGGTTATCAGTGACAATAATGTTACATTAGAAGTTTTTCCTTGTTTAAATAAAGGTTCTTCTTTAAAGGTCAACAGAGGCTCTAATGTCAAACTAAAGGTCTGTCTGCAGAGTTTATTAAACCTCTACACTACTACTGAACACTAAAGTAATAAATATATATAAATATATTTAAATGTCAGCAGTGAAGCTGCATTTGTATGAATATAACTGCAGTTAGATGAAGTGTGCAGCACTAAAGCAGGTCAGACTGCATCAACAGTGTGTAGCCACACACCGACAGGTGATTTAACAGAAGTAACCTGAGCATGGATAGGGCTGGGAAATTTATCACTAATGAGATTTAACTGCAAAATGACCTGCTGCAATTTTCAAACCACATGCAGTACAATATTTCTTCTGAAATGTGTCTAAATACTAGTCTGATAGTTTATGCAGCAGAGATTTCCTGCTCTACACATTATAAAAACATTCATGTGGTTTTTCAGTGTGACTAACTAAAGTCTACTTTTATTCTTCAGAGAAATATAAAAATAAAATAAGCTAACTAATAATATAAAAATGATCCTCTTTGTTATTATGGTCATTAATATGAGATTTGCTAAATGAGCCTAAAGCAGTTAGATATTTCTTTTTAAATTGTTCAGTTTATCTAAAATTGTGCTGGTTATGATGTAGAATGATGTATTGTGTTTGTTGAAAAATGAATAACCTAAAGAAACTCCTGGATGCAGGTCGACTCAGCCTGGTTCATCCTAACAGTGAGACCTCCAGCGTGGTCTTTAGGACGATATCACAGCCGTGCTCAGGTACGGCGTTCTCATCAACAACTAGAGTCTATTCCATTAAATTATCCGTTTCTACTTAAAACATAAATGCTGGTATTCTTCCTGTTCTGTCATAATCAGTCATCAGAACGGTTCAATTCAGACTATCTGACCACTGTTTTCATTTCACCCTCCAGCACCGGTGATGAATTAACACAGATGACCGAGCACCAAGTCCCCGTGCAGCAGACCCGGGTTCTTTATCCCTGCTTCCTCTCTGTCTGGGCGCAAAAGCACAGAAATAAATATCTATAAATAGATTAAAAGCAACACAGCCTCTAGGTAACCAAAGTTTCCCATCCCTGGTGTAGACCAGGGGGTCAGACTCAGTCCCAGCAGGGGCCGGATTCTGGATTCTGGGCCTAACAGGGTCACCTTTATGACCAGAAACCGTCTATCTCATTTCACCAGAAACAAAATATAAAAAAATATGTAGAACTGATGATCAATGATTTTGACATTTAAAAAGTTAAAAAGAAAAATTTAAAGGCTCACAGTCTGAGAAAAGGTGAAAACACGAAACTGAGAAATAATGTTTTTAAAGGCAAATATATCAGAGAAAAGGCAAAATCATGAGTTTAAAATATCAAATAAAATTTATAATCATGAAATTAAAAGTCAAAATATGAGTCAACATTTTAAATCTAAAAGGTCGAACTATGGGGTTATGAAGTCAAAGTTTGGAGTTGAAAATATGAGATAAAATACAAAATAACTGGTTAGAAAGGTCAAAGTATCACTAAAAAATTAGAATTATGAAAAAAAGCTCTAAATATTCTACAAGAAGTCAAAATGATGAGTGTAAATGCTCAAAGTATGAAATAAAAAGTCAGAATCTTAAGTTTGAGTCCTGATGGTGTGATGCTAAGTTAAAAATGAAATTAAAACACAAATAAATGTATTTTCCACATTCCTGACTCCTTATCTAAATATTTTTACTCCTTACTTTCAGATTTTATGACTCAACGAGGAAATCTTAAATCATCAGGATCAGTTCACATTTTTATACCTGAGTAAACCTGCAGACCTCTGATGGGACAGTTAGAGCAGAAATATCAGATCATCTTTAGGGCCGGATTTAACTGTTCCAGTGGCCGGATTTGGGCCCAGGGCCTCGAGTTTGACCCCCCTGCTGTAGACTATTCTAACATCGTCCTGATAAGGTTGAAGACGTGTTTGTAGATTAGTCATCATGGAGGAACTGGACTGTGACTTTTGGAGAATAAAAATAATAAATTCTAATCTTCTGATTTTGTTGCTGCTGTACTAAAAAGTTCAGGATTGGCATTAGTATTCTGATATTTAATCAGCTTAAATCTTTATTATTATTATTATTATTATTATTATTTATAATTGGCCTTTTCTGTTGAAATGAGTTAAAATTGTTTTCATTTTAGATTCTCATTGTTTACAACAACATTTTAATTATTAAAGGATTTTTTTCTACCAGTCTGCAAAATGAGATTTTTCATCTAACAGAGTTTTTCCTGGTTAAATTGATTTAAATAAACTTCCTGTGTTTAGTGAATTAAAGTTGTAGTTTTATGAATTAAAGTTGTAGTTTTATAAATTAAAGCTGTAGTTTTATGAATCAAAGTTGTAGTTTTATGAATTAAAGTTGTAGTTTTATAAATTAAAGCTGTAGTTTTATGAATAAAAGTTGTAGTTTTATGAATTAAAGTTGTAGTTTTATGAATTAAAGCTGTATTTTTATGAATTAAAGTTGTAGTTTTATGAATTAAAGTTGTAGTTTTATAAATTAAAGCTGTAGTTTTATGAATCAAAGTTGTAGTTTTATGAATTAAAGTTGTAGTTTTATAAATTAAAGCTGTAGTTTTATGAATAAAAGTTGTAGTTTTATGAATTAAAGTTGTAGTTTTATAAATTAAAGCTGTAGTTTTATGAATAAAAGTTGTAGTTTTATGAATTAAAGTTGTAGTTTTATGAATTAAAGCTGTATTTTTATGAATTAAAGTTGTAGTTTTATGAATTAAAGTTGTAGTTTTATGAATCAAAGTTGTAGTTTTATGAATTAAAGTTGTAGTTTTCTGAATCAAAGTTGTAGTTTTATGAATTAAAGCTGTATTTTTATGAATTAAAGTTGTAGTTTTATGAATCAAAGTTGTAGTTTTATGAATTAAAGTTGTAGTTTTATGAATTAAAGTTGTAGTTTTATGAATTAAAGTTGTAGTTTTATGAATCAAAGTTGTAGTTTTATGAATTAAAGCTGTATTTTTATGAATTAAAGCTGTACTTTTATGAATCAAAGTTGTAGTTTTATGAATTAAAGTTGTAGTTTTATGAATTAAAGTTGTAGTTTTATGAATTAAAGTTGTACTTGTATGAATTAAAGTTGTAGTTGTATGAATTAAAGTTGTAGTTGTATGAATTAAAGTTGTAGTTTTATGAATCAAAGTTGTAGTTTTATGAATTAAAGTTGTAGTTTTATGAATTAAAGTTGTAGTTTTATAAATTAAAGTTGTAGTTTTATGAATTAAAGCTGTAGTTTTATGAATTAAAGTTGTAGTTTTATGAATTAAAGTTGTAGTTTTATGAATTAAAGCTGTAGTTTTATGAATTAAAGTTGTAGTTTTATAAATTAAAGCTGTAGTTTTATGAATCAAAGTTGTAGTTTTATGAATTAAAGTTGTAGTTTTATGAATTAAAGTTGTAGTTTCATGAATTAAAGTTGTAGTTTTATGAATTAAAGTTGTAGTTTCATGAATTAAAGTTGTAGTTTCATGAATTAAAGTTGTAGTTTTATGAATTAAAGTTATAGTTGTATGAATTAAAGTTGTAGTTTCATGAATTATAGTTGTAGTTTTATGAATTACAGTTGTAGTTTTATGAATTAAAGTTGTAGTTTTATGAATTACAGTTGTAGTTTTATGAATTACAGTTGTAGTTTTATGAATTAAAGTTGTATTTTTATGAATTAAAGTTGTATTTTTGAGTGTCAGCTGTAGCCGAATTGTAGACTGGAGTTTTATGATTAAATAAATGGGTTTATATTAGTTAAATTAGGCATGAATCTGTATTAAAATGAGCATAAATAATTAAAATGGCTGATTTGTAGATGAAGTCAGGGCACCGGTCTGCTCTGGGTCTATTTCCGGGTAGTTCCGGTGTTAGCCGCTAGGACAGAGATGCTAAAGTGTTTAATAAAAGAGTAATTAAACCAAATAAACACAGACAGGTTGATTACTGAGGTTAAATAACGGTTATATTAATATTCCAGTCCCCACAGGGGAACCCAAACCTCCACAGCCGTCCCTCCACCGTATCCGGTTCATCTAACCGCAGATTTTAACGCTCTCCGGGTCTCCCGGGTCTCCCGGGTCTACCGGGTCCCGGTACCTTGTCGTAGAGCCGGTAGATTTTGACCCCCATGGTCTCCGTGAAGAGCTCCCATCCTCCGTCCAGCTGAGGCTCATCCAGCTCCGACCAGGCGCTCCGAAACTCCTCCTCGGTGAACCGCAGCGACATGACGCCTCTGCTTCATTCAGACCACCGACACTCCACCGGGCCGTCACTACGGAAACAGAGGGCCGAAGAGCTTCCGGTCAGCGCCTTCAAAATAAAAGACCGGAGGACGGAGGGCTAGGCACGTCGCACGGGGTTTGTCCACTTCTTTCTACAGTCTGGCAGGGCCAACATTATTTTAACAGAGTTTAATCAAAAATAATACGAGAACAACGAAGGAAACATGAGGGAGGGCAATGATGAATGAAATAATATATGTTTTTATCTGATCAAAGTGATTAATATGGCATTTTTATCATATCATTATTTTTTATCATAATTATTATTATTATTATTATAATTATTATCATTATTATATTATTATTATTATTATGATTATTATCATTATTATTATTATTATTATTATTATTATTATTATTATTATCATATCATCATTATTATTATTATTGTTATTGTTGTTGTTGTTGTTGTTGTTGTTATTATTATTTTTATTATTATTATTATTTTATCATAATAACAATACATAAATTATATAAAAAAGACTTGTTTTTTGTTTGATTTAACTCTATGTACTTAACAAAAAATTTAAAAAGGCTTTTCTTCACTTTTTTCTTAAATATTTCCATTTGTTGTTTCTTTAAAATTAATTTGTTAAACTGGTAAAAATACTTCTTTTTAAAATCTGTTATTTAGTTGATCTCCTTGTTTGTTTGTTTGTTTGTTTTTTAGTAAAACACGTACCTGATGCATTTTTCTTTAAATTCTTTATCAAATATTTAATTTGACTTTGTTTTTGATGTTCTTTTTCTGTGTTAAATCACTGAGAATTTTATTAAACTGCAAAATTATGAAAACAAATATGATACACGATTGGGATTGAATAATAAAAAGTTACCAACTGTGCATAATAACAATTATCATAATAATAAGATGTTTTATTATCATTATTATTATATTTGTATAACATACTGTTCTGTTCTACCATACAGTGTTTTGCAATTAAATATTGAGCAAGATGGTATTTTTAAATAAACTCTGATATAAAATGATAAAATATATCATTTAAGTTGTTTATTGTTAAATTTTAGGTTTAAAGGAACAATTCCTCTTATTGAACTAAAATACAAAAGTTTTTGATCAGTGTAGGCTATCACTCAGGTTTCTATTAAAGAATAAAATTAAATACTTCTGCTTCATTTATTCAAAATTTAAAAAAACAAAAATAAATAGAGAATTTGAATCTAGCTGTATCTACACTCGCTGCAAACCTAGCTTTATTTTGAAATCCTCGTCCGGAAGTAGCACGGTTCCTCATTGTTTCGCGCTTCACGGTTCAGTCATCGATACTTGAAATAGTCCTTCTGAATGGGGATGGCAGTCCGACCCTCAGTCCTGGTCCTGGGGGCTGATCTGGGGGAGTCAGGGAGACTCGGTCTGTTCTACCGACATTTACCACCGAAGAAGAAGAAGAAGACCCAGAAAGAGTCCTGGTCCAGAGAGAGAGAGAAGTTTGTTTGTGCTGCAGAGACATGGAGACCTTCAGCAGGGAGGTAAACAGCTTTACATTTAAATCTTGGCTGCTAAACCAGGGACTGTACTATACTGCATTAATTCAACCATCAGAAAAAGGGCTGGGGTTAGAGGCTGGTTTTCAAAATAAAAGTCTTTACTGCATGAACTAAATAAAGTCTGGGCTTTGAGGATCTGTTCCACTGTGGCTGAGGATTTTTAAAGACATAAAAGATGGAAAATAAAAATAATAATCAACCTACTACTAAGGCGCTGGATTACTGGATGAGCTCTTTTAACACAGTTTAAGCCTGTTTTTAGATTAAAGGTCTGCGCCGTATTAACTCAGACATTAGAAAGTTTCTGTTTTCTTTATTGGATCTAAAATAAACCATAATTTCAGTGATATTTTCACACAATAACAGGCATGCTGTGCTTTAGTTTGAAAAAAAAACAGAAAGAAAAATTAACTTTTATTGAGTTTCTTTAAAGGATAAAATTCAAATTCAAAGAAACGTCAGGATGAGTTTACTACCAGATAATAAAAACCCATTCAGGCTCATTTGAATGTTTTATATCTTCAGTTATTGATGAGGGCTGAATATCTCCGACACGTTTCCTCACTAAAATTTAGACCAAACACAGAAAAGCTGCAAACCTGTTTAAAGCTAAAGCAGCCACATCAGCACCAAACTCTGTAAATCTGACCACCCTGGATCAGGTCCTAGAACCGTTCTACCGCCTCCTTTCACACAAGCCCTCCTTTTCCATCTGACTAAACCTCTGCATGTCTAGTTTGGGTTTTTGTCCTGTTAATGAGTCATGAAAGGTTCGTTAGAGACAGAGCCAAACAGAACCGTCCTCACATCACCATGGCAACAACAAACACCCAGATGTAGGTCTGTCCTCTGCAGAGAGGGTCTCTGAGGGTCTCTGAGGGTCTCTGTGGGTCTCTGAGGGTCTCTGAGGGTCTCTGAGGGTCTCTGTGGGTCTCTGAGGGTCTCTGAGGGTCTCTGCAGAGAGGGCCTCTGAGGGTCTCTGAGGGTTCTCTGCAGAGAGGGTCTCTGAGGGTCTCTGAGGGTCTCTGTGGGTCTCTGTGGGTCTCTGAGGGTCTCTGAGGGTCTCTGTGGGTCTCTGAGGGTCTCTGAGGGTCTCTGAGGGTCTCTGTGGGTCTCTGAGGGTCTCTGAGGGTGTCTGAGGGTCTCTGAGGGTCTTAGGGTCTCACATGGATTTCACATCATGAGGAGGAAAAGCGGTTAAAGTGTCCATCCTGGTCGGTCCTCATTGCTCTGAGAGTAACCAGTTCATCATTTTTAACCCTTTAAATCCTGATACTCTGGACTGTCTTCTTATTTTTATTATTTTCAGAGCCAAACAGAACCGTCCTCACATCACCATGGCAACAACAAACACCCAGATGTAGGTCTGTCCTCTGCAGAGAGGGTCTCTGAGGGTCTCTGAGGGTCTCTGTGGGTCTCTGAGGGTCTCTGAGGGTCTCTGAGGGTCTCTGTAGGTCTCTGAGGGTCTCTGAGGGTCTCTGTGGGTCTCTGAGGGTCTCTGAGGGTCTCTGCAGAGAGGGCCTCTGAGGGTCTCTGAGGGTCTCTGCAGAGAGGGTCTCTGAGGGTCTCTGAGGGTCTCTGTGGGTCTCTGTGGGTCTCTGAGGGTCTCTGAGGGTCTCTGTGGGTCTCTGAGGGTCTCTGAGGGTCTCTGTGGGTCTCTGAGGGTCTCTGAGGGTGTCTGAGGGTCTCTGAGGGTCTTAGGGTCTCACATGGATTTCACATCATGAGGAGGAAAAGCGGTTAAAGTGTCCATCCTGGTCGGTCCTCATTGCTCTGAGAGTAACCAGTTCATCATTTTTAACCCTTTAAATCCTGATACTCTGGACTGTCTTCTTATTTTTATTATTTTCAGAGCCAAACAGAACCGTCCTCACATCACCATGGCAACAACAAACACCCAGATGTAGGTCTGTCCTCTGCAGAGAGGGTCTCTGAGGGTCTCTGAGGGTCTCTGTGGGTCTCTGAGGGTCTCTGAGGGTCTCTGCAGAGAGGGTCTCTGAGGGTCTCTGAGGGTCTTAGGGTCTCTGAGGGTCTCTGTGGGTCTCTGAGGGTCTCTGAGGGTCTTAGGGTCTCTGAGGGTCTCTGTGGGTCTCTGAGGGTCTCTGAGGGTCTCTGCAGAGAGGGTCTCTGAGGGTCTCTGAGGGTCTCTGTGGGTCTCTGAGGGTCTCTGAGGGTCTCTGAGGGTCTCTGTGGGTCTCTGAGGGTCACTGCAGAGAGGGTCTCTGAGGGTCTCTGAGGGTCTTAGGGTCTCTGAGGGTCTCTGTGGGTCTCTGAGGGTCTCTGAGGGTCTCTGAGGGTCTTAGGGTCTCACATGGATTTCACATCATGAGGAGGAAAAGCGGTTAAAGTGTCCATCCTGGTCGGTCCTCATTGCTCTGAGAGTAACCAGTTCATCATTTTTAACCCTTTAAATCCTGATACTCTGGACTGTCTTCTTATTTTAACGGCCCAGAGACGTGCTGTGAGTTTGTGCTTCAGCCCATTTTTCCAAACTACTTTGAACTTTTGGTATGTGGCGGTTTTTTACATTGCTGAGAGTGTAAACGGGGAATTCATGCTGGAATCTCAGAGAGAAAAGAGGAAGTTCCAGTTAAAGCCGCCTGCTGGCTGTGAAGCTCCTCAGCTTTCAGAAACTGTTTGAATTTTTCTGATAACACAAACAGTCACGCTAACGTGCTTCAGCAGCGCTAGCTTTTAAACAGCTTTTCTCCTTCATGACAAGAATAAAGACTTATTAATGAGAAATAAAGACAACCTCAATTTAGAATGATGTCATCATCCAACGAGAACTGGGCATAGTGCGGGACGTCCCGCGTCTCCACAGGAACCATAAATGTCTTCGGTCGTTGCAGCTCCGTCTTGGTGGCTTTTTTCTAAACATGATGCATTTATTAACCTGACACGCCGGATGGATCTGTTTCACACATCTGAGAAAGCTTCAACAGGAAACGTTTGGCGCTTCAGCAGCATCCACGCTAAGCTCCTCCCCCTCTACTGCTGCTTGTTTACGTTTCTAACCAAACGGTTCAGACGGGAGCTTTGACGATGGATTCACCAGTGAGAAACAAGGAAACGGGCGTATCCATCTGCTTTACGAGGTTACGGATTTATGAGGCTCAGAAAAACTGTTGCTCAATGGAAAATGAATTTATCTGTAATTAATATAGACGTTAAAGAGCAAAAATAAACGCATCCAGCTTTAAATCTTTGATAAAAATGAGACGTGTTGATTTCCTCAGACTCAGCTCTGTCTGTCCTATAAAAGCCAGGGTAAAAAGCTGCATTAATCTTGTTTTCTGTCCTGTAAACTCTCGTTCTGAGTTCTAATCTTACAGTTACTGTCTGTAATGCTTATCTGTGTTCCTGGCGACTACTTTGGTTGTTAAAACGTCTAAAAGAGCAAAACTAAAGCAGCTGAAAGGATGCGTTTTTTCCCAGCACATGTAAGTAAAACTCTGAGCCTACAGGAAGAATCCTGATTGGACTGGAGCGTTCTGTTTTCCCGTCATTCTGGGTCAGAAATAAGAAATGAAGAGTGTTCTATCCTGAGAGTCAGTGAAAGACCTCCATGTGTCGTTTTTAAAGCAGAGCTTTCTCTACAATCCTGACAACCATCAGAGAATATTCTCTGCTCCAGACTTTCTCGCCCCCCTCCAGGGGTCTGGAGCGGTTTATTTAGTAAAGCGGACTCTGTATCCCGGGTTTCCCCTCAGCAGACGTGACGGGGGCCCAAGAATGCGTGCTTGTGAAATTGCCGTTGATTTTGAGGCTCCTCGCGTTTCACGGAGCGCTCTGTAATGTCATATCCTGCGCTCTCCAGGGAATGTCTCAGCTCGTGCTGGGCCGGGCGCTCCTGCGTCATTCGGGCGGCTCCTCCGACCGGGTCAGGAGGCGTCCGGGGCCGAGTGGAGCGGCGTGTGTGTGGGGGGGGTTGGAGAGGGCCGGAGGATTGTGAAATGTGGTGTTGATTTCTGATAAAAAGCATCTGCAGAGTCTGATTTTCTCTCCTGGAGCGCTGAGTCAAAGTTTGAGCAACAGCTTTAACCCTTCACTGCCTGGATCCTCCAGAAGAGAGTCCTGCTGTTTAGATCTGGTTTCTAACAGTCGTTGGTTCAGATGAATGGGGGGTGAAGGCAGTAACGTTCTTGCTTTTGCAGAAGACAGGCTCATTTTTCTGTCTGTCATCTTTAAACCACTGTTTCTGAATAAAGCGTTTCCACCTCTCTAAAGGTCCGCCCCGCTGCAGCGTCTTTTTAAATCCACAGGCAGACGTTCTCGCTCACCGTCTTTCTGTAGCTGCTTCCACACATGCACTCCTGAACATCGGCAGAACATGCCAGGAAGTCCCTGGAATCTCTGAAGCCCCTGACGTTTTCCAAAGATGTGCAGAAGAAAACGGAAAGTCCTCAGTGATCCTCAGTGCTGCACGCTTTCAGAGACACCATGGGATGGACCGGCCCGACTAGAGGTTAGATCCTCCAGCCTGACGTGGTCTGCAGCCTGGTCCTGAGTTAGACTAGGATCCCCACCCCTACCCTGGAGCCCGACCCAGCCCAGAGGGAGTCAGAGAGGTTCTGTCAGACATGCAGCAGAACCTGATCACCCTCAGGTTCTGAGGTTTAGCCTGGATTTTTGACTTTATGTCTGTTTTTCTCAGAGCTACCTGCTGCACAGGCCCACTGGATGAAAACGTCTCTAAATACTTCAAGAGTAATTTACCAGACATTATATGTCTGATTGTTGACATGAGGACGGAGAAAAGCTGTTAAAAGTGGCGCTGCTAGCCTGCTCCAGAGTGTGTGAACGACTCTGCAGACTGTAGTCTCTGTTAACAGACTGGTGGTCTTCAGGAAGTCCAGTGCACAGTGCTGTCTGTGCGTCTGCTCCTCATCCTCACTGATCCGAGCGTCGGAAACGATGGATAGGACAGGTCTGTAACCAGAAACAGGGTAAAAACCTGGGGATGAGATTAGGATTAAGTATCAGGACGTGCACAGGCCTGCTCAGGTCTGGCTGATCTCCTAACCCAGCATGACAGTAGACGGAGGTGGACCAACAATGCCCGTCACAGTGTGTCCTAACAGCGTGCAGACCCAGCCTGGTAGTGTGCTGACAGAGGTCGGGGTTGTTTCTGTTTCTCTGGTTGTTTAGATCGAGCGAGCTCTGAGCTCTGGGAGTGTCCCACAGGAAGATTCTCCCTTTCCTCCCTCAGAGCTGGTGGAGATAGAGGTGCACTGATAAAACATCCAGACTACCTCAGAGCTGTCAGAGCACCACATTTCTACTCCTTCACTTCAAAATAAAAGCACCATATTTTAATTTAACCAGTGAAACGTGTGGGGAGACAGTCACAGTTCGATGTTTCCAGATTCAACGCTTCTAAACCTGGGGGTTCATGTGAAGACCTTTGTTTTATTAACCTCCTGAGACCTGAGCCGCATTTCTATGAGCAGAGTCTGGTGAGTTCAGAACTTCAGCTTTGTCTTTGAGCAGAGATTAGTTTGGGCCCAAAAATGAGTCTGCTACCGACACAGATTCTCTAAAATTTCTAAGAAACTTCCTGAAATGTCTGTGGAAAATGGGTAAATAGAAAAAAGAAAAAAAAAAAAAAAAAATCTCGAAGCAATTCCCTCTCAGATTTTAAAGCAGATTCCCAGATTGTAGAATGAAAATGACAGAAAATTCCCTGTAAATTTCCCCCAAAAATTAGGAAATTTTAAGGGACATCCTTTTTCCCCAGCTGCACTCAAATTCTCCAAATCAACTCATATTTTCCCTTAAAAATACCTTAAAATTTCAAAGCAACATCTGCTGGATAAATTCCCCAAATACATTTCCCAAATTTGCTTAGAATTGCCCAAAAATCCCCCCAAATTTTAAATAATCCCTTTGAAAATCCCAAAAATTTCCACTGCAAAAAATCTTCCAATGAAACTCTCCAAAGGACAAAAATATTTTCCAAAATTGTCATGAAAATGTTTTTAAAATTCCAACATATATTCCCCAAAACATCCATAAACTTTAGATTGGAAATTCTCCCAGTATTTTCAGACATTCCAGACAATTATTTTAAATATTCCAGAAATTCTTCTGTGTTGTAGGAATGTCATGTCCTCATGCATGCAGGGTCTTAATGAATCGGGGTCGATTCTCGCCATCGTACCTCACTCTGATTGGTCTTTTTGGGCTCAGAGGACTACAGCAGGGACCCAGATCTCTGTCTGATGACTACTGTTAGGACACGGTCTCTCGGTCGTTGCAGCCTTTTCCGTGCTGATGAAGCTAATCCTGCAGAAACTCTGTTTTTTACAGCGAGGGTCATCAGGACTCCGGCATACAGACTGACCTGCTTAAAAACGGCGGACTAGCCCTTTAATGAATGCTTCCTTTCTTCCACAGACACAGACGCCCTAACGAGGAGAAGAGAACGAGGCCGATACACGAGGAACCGTTGGTGAACAGACGGCGTCTCCATCCTGCGATGCCAGAGGAAGCTAACAAGGACGCCATGAGAACGCCAGCGACCCCAGAGAAGTCCAACAACAACGAGGCTCCCGCAGCCCCCCGAGACGGGACGGTGACCATCCCCCTGGTCAACGAAGTCCAGCTGACCGCGGCCACCGGCGGGGCGGAGCTGTCCTGCTACCGCTGCACCGTCCCGTTCGGCGTGGTGGTCCTCATCGCCGGGATCGTGGTCACGGCGGTGGCGTACAGCTTCAACTCTCACGGATCCACCATCTCCTACTTTGGCCTGGTGCTCCTCTCGGCCGGGCTGGTGCTCCTGGCGTCCAGCGTCGTCTGCTGGAAGATCCGGCTGGAGAGGAAGAAGGAGCGGCGGCGGGAGAGCCAGACCGCCCTGGTGGCGAACCAGAGGAGTATTTTTACTTGACCAGCTGGGCTCTGACTTTTTCAGATGGATTTAAGGAACCAGACGCCAGATCTCAGAGCTTTGAAGACGTTTTAAGGAGTTTATTTGTCAAACAGACGGCGAGCATCTGGCGAGCCGGGAACGCGGCCAGAAGGAATGTTTCACAATTAAGATGAATTACCGCCGCAGCGGCGAGGAGGAAGCGTCCCGTTAATCTGCTGTGGTTTACAGTGATTGTAATGGGAGGGACGGTGGTTAAAGTCCAGGACTGATTAATGCCTTAGACTCCTGCAGAAAGACTCACAGGAAGTTCTGATGATCCAACTTTAATGGAAGCATGGTACTGACGCTGACAGCGCAGGGAGATCTCATCATATACTCTGTCAGATTAAACACACATAAAGGGAATATTTAACACTTTAACCCCCCAGCAGCATCATAGCATTAACATTATTATAATCCAAGTTAATCTGGCTTTTAGTAAACACATGAATCAGGCAGTAACACCATGTCCAGACTAATAAATACTGCATAATTACTGCATAAACACTGTATAAATACTGTATAAATACTGTATAAATACTGCATAATTACTGTATAATTACTGTATAATTACTGTATAAATACATGTACAAATGTAGAGTAGCTTTGTTTAATGTCTGCATGTAAACAGGACGACATGAGGATCAATAAACTCATTGATGAACGTGTTTTACTCTGGTACAGAGGTTTCCATCCATCCTGGTCTATCTCAGCATTAAGGCTGGGTCCACATCAGGGACCCAGACCGCTATAGAGTATCTCCTTTAGAACCATCGTATCCCTGCAGCATGGGTCTGTTTCATCCTCATAGATCAGGAAGTAGGAAAAGGTATAAAAACGTCATGGACAGAGGAGAGGAGGGCCCGGGACAGACAACTGCTCCAACCCTCTAAATGAGACCTTTGTAGTTCCTCACTTCATCAGCAGTCATCGTCACAATTTTAAAAACAGATGAGACGACACTGCTGGACTTTCCAACAATCGTTTAAAAAGCTTACTCCAAACTGAAGGGTCATAATGTAGTCTCCTTCATCATACCCCTCCAAGAACCAGGACAGCCCAACACTGGATAGGAACTGTGGGGGTGGAGCTAACCAGGAGGGGGAGGGGATAAAGATACTAGTCATGGAAATGTCTACAAAAACACCAGGATAGTAGTTACATTCACCCAAAAGAGAAAGACGCTGTTGAAGAAAACTCAGATTCAATCTGGACTAGAGTTCACCAGAAGGACTGTGGGAGACTCCATGGTCAAGAGGAAGAAAGGTCTTTGGTCTGATGAGACCAGAATGGAGCTTTGAGACCATCAGACAAGACGCCAAACACTGACATCACCACAAACACACCATCCCCACTGTGGAGCACGCTGGTGGCAGCATCATGCTGTGGGGATGCTTCTCAGCAGCATCCTGCTGTGGGGATGCTTCTCAGCAGCATCATGCTGTGGGGATGCTTCTCAGCAGCATGGTGCTGTGGGGATGCTTCTCAGCAGCATCATGCTGCGGGGATGCTTCTCAGCAGCATCATGCTGCGGGGATGCTTCTCAGCAGCATGGTGCTGTAGGGATGCTTCTCATCAGCATGGTGCTGTAGGGATGCTTCTCAGCAGCATCATGCTGTGGGGATGCTTCTCAGCAGCATCATGCTGTGGGGATCTTCTCAGCAGCATCACGCTGTGGGGATGCTTCTCAGCAGCATCACGCTGTGGGGATGCTTCTCAGCAGCATCATGCTGTGGGGATCTTCTCAGCAGCATCACGCTGTGGGGATGCTTCTCAGCAGCATCATGCTGTGGGGATGCTTCTCAGCAGCATGGTGCTGTGGGGATGCTTCTCAGCAGCATGGTGCTGTGGGGATGCTTCTCAGCAGCATCATGCTGTGGGGATGCTTCTCAGCAGCATCATGCTGTGGGGATGCTTCTCAGCAGCATGGTGCTGTGGGGATGCTTCTCAGCAGCATCACGCTGTGGGGATGCTTCTCAGCAGCATCATGCTGTGGGGATGCTTCTCAGCAGTTGGCTCTGGAGGCTTGTAAATGCTGAGAGTAAAATAAATTCTGGAGGATAATCTTGTTCCTCTGACAGAGATCTACAGCTTGTATGATGTAACTGTCTTTTGTAAGAGAGTGTTGTTAGTGTTCAGATTTAACGTCTGCATTTGTTTGCAGCACTACTGGAGTATTTTGTCAGGTCTACTCCCATGTTTGAGTTTTCAAACCTAGAACTCAAAAATGGATTCTGCAGTTTTAAAGTCATAGTAACGGTCTCTGAGGACTGATGAACAGCCCTTAACCTCCTCTCTGTTGTTATCATATTTATCTGATCATGTTTCTCTGATGTTCTCCATAACCATAGCCTCCTTCCTCCTCCTGGATTCTCCCATAATTCCACGCTCCAGGATCTGAATTCTGGGTGGTAAAGGAAGTTGAACTCTCCTGTTTGACCCCGCTGGGTCTAAAATAGTCTGGACGTGGAAGTGTATTTATAGGCAGCATTTGCGTTGCTATGTGACACCAGACACTACAACTAAATGGTTTTCTTTGCATCAGAGGAGAACCTACAACAGACTTTAGGGAGATCACCAGCAGCTATAGGCCCGGATCAGAACGGTAACACCTTTATGGGACACCTGACACCCCCAGGCGTCTCCTGCCTGCGTCTCGGGTTAGAGCTGGAAAAACGGGTGACTTGATATGAAGTTTGACAGGTGCTCCGGGCCGGCGTCTTTAGCCTCTCTACACACGGACGGCACCTCCTGCCGGGGCCGCGTGCGTCACTTTCTGTGCCTCACGTGGTTGTCATTCCACGCAGGGCCACGCTGCCGGCTGGTTTATCAATAAACAACAAGGACGCCAGTCCACGGCGGAGGAACGCTCACAGTTAAATCTGACACCTCAGAGTCTGAGGAGGCGTAAGAAGAAGTCTGAGAAGATTCAGAGTTCAACTCCCTGAGCTCTCAGAGGGACCTGGTCCTGGAGTTAGGGTTGGACCGAAACCATCAGTCCTGTTTGGAGGACTGGAGGTCAGAGAAGGACTGTAGGGAGGGAGAACTAAAGATCTGACAGATGATACATAAAGGACAGAAAAATGAAGGGTAGGGGGTCCCAATCAGGGTTTTTGGAGCCAGTATGGATCATTTCAGAGTCAGACTGACCAGTAAACAGACCAGTTAGGATCCAGGATCAATGCTGGACAGTTTCAGCGTTCTTATTCTGAGATTTTTGTTTTTTCAGGTGCATCTAAAAAGATCCTTTCAAAAAAAAAAAAATTCAGAAGATTTACTTCAAAAACCTGAAACCGTATAAATTCTCATATATATTCTATTTTCGGTTTTAGTCGTGATGATTACATCTCACAACAATCAAACCTCCACAGTCCTAAAGATCTGTTCTGGTTTTTGCAGCCTCTACAGATGCTGGTCTCTGAGCCTGATCCAGGTGATTTTCAGGATCCTGATCTCTCCTGGGCACACCTTTTCCTAGTTTTTCCTATCTAGTTTTTACACCCATGATCTGCAGCACAGAGGGTTGGCTTTCCAGCCAAACACCCCAGAACAGATCATTTTATAAAATATACACACATGAACACATCCATCTGTTTTTATTAGAATATCCAATCAAACCAAAGCACAAATCCTGACATTTCACTCCTCGACTGCAGACCACAGAGAAACCTTCATCATCCTCACTGAGGAATATATTTGATCTTTGACCCTTCATCATCCTCACTGAGGAATATATTTGATCTTTGACCCTTCATCATCCTCACTGAGGAATATATTTGATCTTTGACTCTTCATCATCCTCACTGAGGAATATATTTGATCTTTGACCCTTCATCATCCTCACTGATGAATATATTTGAATATTGACCCTTCATCATCCTCACTGATGAATATATTTGATCTTTGACCCTTCATCATCCTCACTGATGAATATATTTGATTATTGACCCTTCATCATCCTCACTGATGAATATATTTGATTATTGACCCTTCATCATCCTCACTGATGAATATATTTGATCTTTGACCCTTCATCATCCTCACTGAGGAATATATTTGATCTTTGACCCTTCATCATCCTCACTGATGAATATATTTGATCTTTGACCCTTCATCATCCTCACTGATGAATATATTTGAATATTGACCCTTCATCATCCTCACTGATGAATATATTTGATCTTTGACCCTTCATCATCCTCACTGAGGAATATATTTGATCTTTGACCCTTCATCATCCTCACTGATGAATATATTTGAATATTGACCCTTCATCATCCTCACTGATGAATATATTTGATCTTTGACCCTTCATCATCCTCACTGATGAATATATTTGATTATTGACCCTTCATCATCCTCACTGATGAATATATTTGATCTTTGACCCTTCATCATCCTCACTGATGAATATATTTGATCTTTGACCCTTCATCATCCTCACTGATGAATATATTTGATCTTTGACCCTTCATCATCCTCACTGATGAATATATTTGATTATTGACCCTTCATCATCCTCACTGATGAATATATTTGATCTTTGACCCTTCATCATCCTCACTGATGAATATATTTCATCTTTGACCCTTCATCATCCTCACTGATGAATATATTTCATCTTTGACCCTTCATCATCCTCACTGATGAATATATTTCATCTTTGACCCTTCATCATCCTCACTGATGAATATATTTCATCTTTGACCCTTCATCATCCTCACTGATGAATATATTTCATCTTTGACCCTTCATCATCCTCACTGATGAATATATTTCATCTTTGACCCTTCATCATCCTCACTGATGAATATATTTCATCTTTGACCCTTCATCATCCTCACTGATGAATATATTTGATCTTTGACCCTTCATCATCCTCACTGATGAATATATTTGATCTTTGACCCTTCATCATCCTCACTGATGAATATATTTGATCTTTGACCCTTCATCATCCTCACTGATGAATATATTTGGTCTTTGACCCTTCATCATCCTCACTGATGAATATATTTGATTATTGACCCTTCATCATCCTCACTGATGAATATATTTGATCTTTGACCCTTCATCATCCTCACTGATGAATATATTTGATTATTGACCCTTCATCATCCTCACTGAGGAATATATTTGATCTTTGACCCTTCATCATCCTCACTGATGAATATATTTGATCTTTGACCCTTCATCATCCTCACTGATGAATATATTTGGTCTTTGACCCTTCATCATCCTCACTGATGAATATATTTGATTATTGACCCTTCATCATCCTCACTGATGAATATATTTGATCTTTGACCCTTCATCATCCTCACTGATGAATATATTTGATCTTTGACCCTTCATCATCCTCACTGATGAATATATTTGATCTTTGACCCTTCATCATCCTCACTGATGAATATATTTGATTATTGATCCTTCATCATCCTCACTGATGAATATATTTGATTATTGATCCTTCATCATCCTCACTGATGAATATATTTGGTCTTTGACCCTTCATCATCCTCACTGATGAATATATTTGATTATTGACCCTTCATCATCCTCACTGATGAATATATTTGATTATTGACCCTTCATCATCCTCACTGATGAATATATTTGATTATTGACCCTTCATCATCCTCACTGATGAATATATTTGATTATTGACCCTTCATCATCCTCACTGATGAATATATTTCATCTTTGACCCTTCATCATCCTCACTGATGAATATATTTGATCTTTGACCCTTCATCATCCTCACTGATGAATATATTTGATTATTGACCCTTCATCATCCTCACTGATGAATATATTTGATCTTTGACCCTTCATCATCCTCACTGATGAATATATTTGATTATTGACCCTTCATCATCCTCACTGATGAATATATTTGATTATTGACCCTTCATCATCCTCACTGATGAATATATTTGATCTTTGACCCTTCATCATCCTCACTGATGAATATATTTGGATATTGACCCTTCATCATCCTCACTGATGAATATATTTGGTCTTTGACCCTTCATCATCCTCACTGATGAATATATTTGAATATTGACCCTTCATCATCCTCACTGATGAATATTTTTGGTCTTTGACCCTTCATCATCCTCACTGATGAATATATTTCATCTTTGACCCTTCATCATCCTCACTGATGAATATATTTCATCTTTGACCCTTCATCATCCTCACTGATGAATATATTTGGATATTGACCCTTCATCATCCTCACTGATGAATATATTTGGTCTTTGACCCTTCATCATCCTCACTGATGAATATATTTGATCTTTGACCCTTCATCATCCTCACTGATGAATATATTTCATCTTTGACCCTTCATCATCCTCACTGATGAATATATTTGGTCTTTGACCCTTCATCATCCTCACTGATGAATATATTTGATCTTTGACCCTTCATCATCCTCACTGATGAATATATTTGATCTTTGACCCTTCATCATCCTCACTGATGAATATATTTGGTCTTTGACCCTTCATCATCCTCACTGATGAATATATTTGATCTTTGACCCTTCATCATCCTCACTGATGAATATATTTGATTATTGACCCTTCATCATCCTCACTGATGAATATATTTGATTATTGACCCTTCATCATCCTCACTGATGAATATATTTGATCTTTGACCCTTCATCATCCTCACTGATGAATATATTTGATCTTTGACCCTTCATCATCCTCACTGATGAATATATTTGATCTTTGACCCTTCATCATCCTCACTGATGAATATATTTGAATATTGACCCTTCATCATCCTCACTGATGAATATATTTGATTATTGACCCTTCATCATCCTCACTGATGAATATATTTGATCTTTGACCCTTCATCATCCTCACTGATGAATATATTTCATCTTTGACCCTTCATCATCCTCACTGATGAATATATTTCATCTTTGACCCTTCATCATCCTCACTGATGAATATATTTGGATATTGACCCTTCATCATCCTCACTGATGAATATATTTGGTCTTTGACCCTTCATCATCCTCACTGATGAATATATTTGATCTTTGACCCTTCATCATCCTCACTGATGAATATATTTGGATATTGACCCTTCATCATCCTCACTGATGAATATATTTGAATATTGACCCTTCATCATCCTCACTGATGAATATTTTTGGTCTTTGACCCTTCATCATCCTCACTGATGAATATATTTCATCTTTGACCCTTCATCATCCTCACTGATGAATATATTTCATCTTTGACCCTTCATCATCCTCACTGATGAATATATTTGGTCTTTGACCCTTCATCATCCTCACTGATGAATATATTTGGTCTTTGACCCTTCATCATCCTCACTGATGAATATATTTGATCTTTGACCCTTCATCATCCTCACTGATGAATATATTTGGTCTTTGACCCTTCATCATCCTCACTGATGAATATATTTGGTCTTTGACCCTTCATCATCCTCACTGATGAATATATTTGGTCTTTGACCCTTCATCATCCTCACTGATGAATATATTTGGTCTTTGACCCTTCATCATCCTCACTGATGAATATATTTGGTCTTTGACCCTTCATCATCCTCACTGATGAATATATTTGGTCTTTGACCCTCTAAACTGTTCTGTAAACGTCTGAGGAGCCTGCAGAGCGCTGTAGAAACCGTGGCGTCCTGCTGTTGTGGGCGTTGTTTGCTTGAACATCTGAAAGTTTGTGGTCAGCAGAGAAACGTCAGAGCTAGAGGAGCGCTAACACCCAGAGTCATGATCACGTCCATATGTGAGCACAGGCGCTTGTTTGTCTCCTCTCAGGACGGAGATTCGATCTGACTGCTCTGACGCACGTTTGTGTTTCAGACGTTAAAGACGATTGCACGCACGCTGGATGTGTCAGCTCCCATGATCCTCCTGTCTGCAGGAGGGATTCTGTTTTAATGAGGTGAAGAATTAAAGTTTAGGAAATGAAAATCTGCTGCAGATCTGATGGTTTTTAGACCTCCGTCAGAGCAGATGTGCCTTTGTGAATCATGACTAAACATCTGGAGGAAGCATGTTACTGTGTCAGCGCACTGATCTGGTGATGGGACGCTTTCAGACGGGACGCTTTGAGCTGCAGGAGAACGAGGGAGGAAATCATCACCAGAGCTTTTCTAAATATCTGCACACAGATAGAAAGATGATTCATCTACGTAGGGAGGCCCTGGTTCACCAGAAACATCTGAGACGTAGAGCCTGAGGCATTATTAGGCCTCAGAATAAACCCTTAGAATAAAATAAGGCCCCTTAGTTTCAGACCGAGACCTTCTCCTCCTCTCTCTCAGCTGTTCACTGAAAAGGAAACTGAGCGCTGTGAAGAATCCACTTCCCATGACATCATTGTGTTTGTTCGCTGACCTCCGCGGGCATGTCAGACACACCTTCTCATTTCCTCCTCACAGCCCTTCAAATTATTGACTCCGTTCACAGACGTAGAAAAACTCTCAGAGTCGTCCTTGGAGCAGAGAGGAGACCTGACCAGAGGAGGAGCGGCTGATTTAACCTCTACTCTTCTTATTAACTGTTCAGTGACTCTGCATTAGTGGAATATAAAACAGCTGTTCTCTTATTGAAGTAAAAACACTCTAATCTGAATCCAGAATCTCCTGTTCTGTTAGAAAAACTCACGTTTATAAAACAGACTTTCACTGTCAGCACAGGTCAGAACTTCTACTCTTTAAGACTGGATCCACATCAGGATCCTGGGCCTGGATCCAAGAATACTGGACCCCAAAGTGCAGCTTAGGTCATCTGTGTGAACTCGAGTACCGTTAGCAGAATGAAGGTAACCGTGCTCGAGTACGGAGGTAGAACTCAGAAGTTCACCTGACTGGATAGCCGTGACCCTCAGGTGTAAACCGGAATCTGACTTTTTAACATTTATTTGTAGTTTTTTATTGACAGAGGAGGACGGAGGAGAGAGTCAGAAACAAGGGTGAGAGAGTAAGGGCGGGGCATGCCAGAAATGGGGCGTGGCTTAAACCACTCAGCCATCGCTGCACCGATATTTGCCTTGTTGTAAATTTGAGTTAATAAAGTCCCCAGGAGGCGGCCATGTTTCAGGTGACGTCATTAGGCTGGAGTGTTCCTCGCCGTTCCTCTGCCGTTAAGCCGCGTTTCCACCAGGTGGTCCGGTTTGATTGAGTACGGTTTGGCATGGTTCAGAACGCTACACACCAAAATAGCTTCCACAGACACCTGTACCTGACTTGGTGGGCGGGGCTGTAAAGGCCTTTCTATAACTACATCTTAATGATGCTAAGGCGGTCAGACCAGATCCTGATGGACTACAGAAACCTTTAGAGTCCTAACAGTTCGTTACTATGTGAATATATCCAGTCTAGAACAGTTTATACCACAAATATCAAAGTTTAGAGCTGTGCTGCTAGAAATCATTATATTCAAAATTAACTAAAGGAGTTCAAATCAGACCAGATGAAGTCAAAAGGCTGAGTGTGCTGAAGTTTTATAAACACGTCCAGCTACCACAGAGCCATGTTTTCACCTGGAACCCTCCTCCCCTCGTTCTGGTGTTCTGGAACCCTCCTCCCCTCGTTCTGGTGTTCTGGAACCCTCCTCCCCTCGTTCTGGTGTTCTGGAACCCTCCTCCCCTCGTTCTGGTGTTCTGGAACCCTCCTCCCCTCGTTCTGGTGTTCTGGAACCCTCCTCCATCATGTTGATGGTTAGATGTGCAGCTTAGAGCGTGCACATGAAGCGTCCTGCAGGTTTAACAATAACAACCATCATTCACTCTCCTCCATCCTCATGTTTAGGCTCGTGTTTTTACATCAGAGCGTCGTCCTCATGAAGCTCCGGGTCACTGCCCTCCATCCTCATCAACAAGCGAACCCTGACCCCCCATCCCACTGAGAGTGAACACAGCCCTGTGGGGGCGGGGTGTTGTGATGGAACTGTGGGTTTATCAGCCGTGGACATTCCTCCACTCGCTGCTGCGATGACGTAGGCCAGACAATGGCGAGGAGGGCGTTTAACGGCTCCCTGCTGGGTGGATTGGGTGTGAATGTGAAATCAGTGGGCTGAAACAGCTGGAGGACTCTCAGGGTTCACGTCGTCACTGTCAGAGATTTATGCCTCTGCAGAGAGGAGGATGGTCTGTCCAGAGGAGCCGTGTTTATCGCCTCTGACAGAGTTTATGTCGAGTTTGTTTCTAGCTGAGAGGTCTGCAGAAACGATTCATCCAGAGACCACAGCAGCTCTGCCCTCTCACTTTTCAGCATGTAAAGTGTTCATAGGACAGCTAACCCTGCTGCTGCCCCCCTCTAGTGACCTGTTCTGATGCCACTCTGACTCCACTTACAGTTCAGTAAAATAACCGTATGTCCTCAGACTCAGCCCGTCCTGCATTCATATCAGATACGTCTGAAAGCTGAAGGGACCAACCCTTCCTTTGGCATGTCTTTGCATGTGTAGTGGCTGTTCTGCAGCACATTTCAGGGTTTTATTGTGTTTAAATTCTTAAATCTTCCCACAGAAGGAATCCTAATAAAGCTGAGTGCTATTATATTTCTCGTTTCCATCAGTATCAGCACGCTGACGTCAGCAGCAGCTGCAGCATTCGTTCTGCTAATGCAAACAACATGTGCATGAAGTTTGTTAATCCCCACTCCTTAAAGGACTCAGAGCTCTTTACTGGATCTGACTGGTTTCACTCCTGACGTCTGCAGAGGCAGAGACCGCCTGACTGTAGACTTTAGGTTTTACTCTTCTCATCAGTTTTCAGGTTTTATTAACGCTGCTAAATCAAAAATACACGCAAACTGACATCCAAACTTAGGGAGAGAACGCACAAGGAGACACAGAAAGAACCAACAAAGAGGGAAAGTCAGAAACCAGACCAGACCAGCACAGGTGAGACAGACAGAGGACTTTAGGGATCAAGACCTTCAAAATAAAACAGGAAGCATGAGAAAATATTTATTAGGAAACAAGAACACATGGAGGGAAACACTAAAAACTGTCACCTTCCTCTTATCCAGGGTAGAGTCATGCTGGTAGCAGGCCCAACAAGTCCACCCAGACTCGCCTCTCCTCAGCAACACTTTCCAAATCCCCCTGGAGGTGCCGAGGACCACACCGGATATATAATCCCTCCAGCGAGTTCTGTGTCCTCCCTGGGGTCTCCACTCAGCCTGGAAGACCTCCACAGGGAGGTGAGTAGCGGACATCCTGATGCCCGAACCACCTCAACTGGCTCCTTTTGGTGTGAAGAAGCCTGGCTCTGCTCTGAGCTTCCTCTGGGTGTTCCTCAGCCTCTCTCTGAGCCCAGACGCCCTCCTGAGGACTCTCATGTCAGCCGCATGAACCCGGGATCTCATGCTTTCAGTCATTACCCAGAGTCCATGTGGGTTTGGTAGAACTCCTACAGTACTGCTGACACTGCAGACCCTGGGATACTTGAAGTCCTTCACCTGAGGTGGAGACTCGCTCCCCATCCAGAGCGATCAATCCATCATTTTCAGGCAGAGAGCCATGACCTCAGACCATCCCGAGGCGTGCTGGAGGTCCTGGCAGAAGAGGCCAACAGAACCACGAGCACCTCGAGACCCCGCCCACACCAGCGTCAGAGATAAGAGACAACCCTGCTGCAGACAGACACGCACCGGGAGCGTGCCCCACTTTGGTTCTACAGGGACCTGATGGCTCTCCACAACGGCCCCGGGACCCCATATTCCTGCAGGACCCCTGCATGACCCCCGTGCAGCGTGAATAATCAGCTCTATTATAAAAGTGGAACAAAAACACCAAATGGAGAAATAACCAGGACCATAGACGAGGGAGAAGGAAGGAAGACAAATAAACCAGTAAAGAGAGAGAAGAAAATCAGAGTAAAAACTGAGAGGATGAAGATGTGGAAGAAGAAGGAGCAGGGTGTTGGTGGGCGTGGCCTGAGCTGTCAGATGGCGGTGTGACGGACAGGCTGGAGGGTCGTTCAGATCTGATAAAGACGGCTCGTTTCCTTCCTGAACCTTCCCCGCTGTTTGTGTCTGAGCGTCTCTTCTTCTGGGTGTGGGAACACCGACTCCTCCCTGAGCTCGCCGTTTCCTCTTCACAAGGACCAAAACGGGGCTGTCACTCAAACGCCACCGTAACCACGGAGACATTGAGACAGTGCACGCCTTTACAGAAGCGTTACTGCCCTCTTTATTTCCTGTTCTTACAGGGACGAGGAGCGAGGTGTGTCTCTGGTGTGGATGAGAGCTCTAAAGGTTCAGAGTCACAATAATCCTCCTCAGGGTCTCTACAGTCCGGCCCCCCCTCAGACACAGACGCCCCCGTCTCTGTGTACCTGCTTGTCAGTGTCTGCAGATTTAGAGCTCTAAAAACAGCAGCAGGCTGAGGATGTTTGTGTTGTGGCGGGCTGAGGATGTGATCGGGGTGTCTCTGTGTACCTCGGGCCTCTGGGTGGGGTTTCTCCTGCTCATATCTGACACTGAGATCTCTGCCAGGGCTGGACTCTGGAGCCAGGCAGTCCGGGCGCCTCCACTGGACCCGCAGAGACCTGGAGACCAGAGACAGGAGGAGGAAGACTCTCAGGGTGCTTTTAAATTCTTCATGTGGATCTGGGGCGTTGAGTCTGCAGAGATCAGAAACATCCTGACCTCAGCGCTGACCTCAGGCCCTCAAACATCCTAAATACTCATAAGAACCACAAACACGTCCTGTTTTCACTCCTGAATGCTGAAATAAAGGATGAGATGTTTGTGGTGGTTGTAGCTGAGACATGCTGTCCCATCACTCTGAGCTCACCCAGGAGGGTTTACGGTTTAGAGGGCTGTAAATCTGGTCTCTGTGTCTCTGTAGAGAACAGAAATATGGAGCCAAGGAGAAACCCTCAGACCGGTCCGTGTCAGAGAAGTCCTCAGTCATGCTTACACAACCACACGGCTCTGGTTTCAGCCATTGTTGCTGCTTCAGACCGGAACAGATCGTCTGCCTCTCGGGGCCGGAGGGGAATACTGGGTTTGGTCTGTAGGTCAGAGGTCAGCGGAGCAGGGAGGCCATGAGGAGAACCTGATCCTGGTCTGCAGAGATGTTCCATGAGGTCAGAGAGGAGGTGCTGTTACACAACCAGGAGACCGAGGAGAGGAGCAGAGAGGAGCTGAGAGGAGTTCAGAGGAGCAGAGAGGACCAGAGAGGAGCTGAGAGGAGTTCAGAGGAGCAGAGAGGAGCAGAGAGGAACGGAGAGGAGTTCAGAGGAGCACAGAGGAGCAGAGAGGAGCAGAGAGGAGCTGAGAGGAGCAGAGAGGAGCAGAGAGGAGTTCAGAGGAGCAGAGAGGAGTTCAGAGGAGCAGAGAGAAGTTCAGAGGAGCTGAGAGGAGTTCAGAGGAGCTGAGAGGAGTTCAGAGGAGCAGAGAGGAGCAGAGAGGAGTTCAGAGGAGCAGAGAGGAGCAGAGAGGAGCGGAGAGGAGTTCAGAGGAGCTGAGAGGAGCAGAGAGGAGCAGAGAGGAGTTCAGAGGAGCTGAGAGGATCAGAGAGGAGTTCAGAGGAGCAGAGAGGAGCAGAGAGGAGTTCAGAGGAGCAGAGAGGAGCGGAGAGGAGTTCAGAGGAGCAGAGAGGAGCGGAGAGGAGTTCAGAGGAGCTGAGAGGAGCAGAGAGAAGTTCAGAGGAGCAGAGACGAGTTCAGAGGAGCAGAGAGGAGCAGAGAGAAGCTGAGAGGAGTTCAGAGGAACTGAGAGGAGCAGAGAGGAGTTCAGAGGAGCAGAGAGGAGCAGAGAGGAGTTCAGAGGAGCAGAGAGGAGTTCAGAGGAGCAGAGAGGAGCAGAGAGGAGCAGAGAGGAGTTCAGAGGAGCAGAGAGGAGTTCAGAGGAGCTGAGAGGAGTTCAGAGGAGCAGAGAGGAGCAGAGAGGAGTTCAGAGGAGCAGAGAGGAGCTGAGAGGAGTTCAGAGGAGCAGAGAGGAGCTGGGAGGAGTTCAGAGGAACAGAGAGGAGCAGAGAGGAGCTGAGAGGAGTTCAGAGGAGCAGAGAGGAGCAGAGAGGAGTTCAGAGGAGCAGAGAGGAGCAGAGAGGAGTTCAGAGGAGCAGAGAGGAGCAGAGAGGAGTTCAGAGGAACAGAGAGGAGCTGAGAGGAGCTGAGAGGAGTTCAGAGGAGCAGAGAGGAGCAGAGAGGAGCAGAGAGGAGTTCAGAGGAGCAGAGAGGAGCAGAGAGGACCAGAGAGGAGCAGAGAGGAGTTCAGAGGAGCAGAGAGGAGCAGAGAGGAGTTCAGAGGAGCAGAGAGGAGCAGAGAGGAGTTCAGAGGAGCAGAGAGGAGCTGAGAGGAGTTCAGAGGAACAGAGAGGAGCAGAGAGGAGCTGAGAGGACCAGAGAGGAGCAGAGAGGAGTTCAGAGGAGCAGAGAGGAGCAGAGAGGAGTTCAGAGGAGCAGAGAGGAGCAGAGAGGAGTTCAGAGGAGCAGAGAGGAGCTGAGAGGAGTTCAGAGGAGCAGAGAGGAGCAGAGAGGACCAGAGAGGAGCAGAGAGGAGTTCAGAGGAGCAGAGAGGAGCAGAGAGGAGTTCAGAGGAGCAGAGAGGAGCTGAGAGGAGTTCAGAGGAGCAGAGAGGAGCTGAGAGGAGTTCAGAGGAACAGAGAGGAGCAGAGAGGAGCTGAGAGGAGTTCAGAGGAGCAGAGAGGAGCAGAGAGGAGTTCAGAGGAGCAGAGAGGAGCAGAGAGGAGTTCAGAGGAGCAGAGAGGAGCAGAGAGGAGTTCAGAGGAGCAGAGAGGAGCAGAGAGGAGTTCAGAGGAACAGAGAGGAGCTGAGAGGAGCTGAGAGGAGTTCAGAGGAGCAGAGAGGAGCAGAGAGGAGCAGAGAGGAGTTCAGAGGAGCAGAGAGGAGCAGAGAGGAGTTCAGAGGAGCAGAGAGGAGCAGAGAGGAGTTCAGAGGAGCAGAGAGGAGCAGAGAGGAGCAGAGAGGAGTTCAGAGGAGCAGAGAGGAGCAGAGAGGAGTTCAGAGGAGCTGAGAGGAGCAGAGAGGAGCAGAGAGGAGTTCAGAGGAGCAGAGAGGAGTTCAGAGGAGCAGAGAGGAGCAGAGAGGACCAGAGAGGAGCAGAGAGGAGTTCAGAGGAGCAGAGAGGAGCAGAGAGGAGTTCAGAGGAGCAGAGAGGAGCAGAGAGGAGTTCAGAGGAGCAGAGAGGAGCAGAGAGGAGCAGAGAGGAGTTCAGAGGAGCAGAGAGGAGCAGAGAGGAGTTCAGAGGAGCTGAGAGGAGCAGAGAGGAGCAGAGAGGAGTTCAGAGGAGCAGAGAGGAGTTCAGAGGAGCAGAGAGGAGTTCAGAGGAGCTGAGAGGAGTTCAGAGGACCTGAGAGGATCAGAGAGGAGTTCAGAGGAGCAGAGAGGAGTTCAGAGGAGCTGAGAGGAGTTCAGAGGAGCTGAGAGGAGCAGAGAGGAGTTCAGAGGAGCAGAGAGGAGCTGAGAGGAGTTCAGAGGAGCAGAGAGGAGCAGAGAGGAGTTCAGAGGAGCAGAGAGGAGCTGAGAGGAGTTCAGAGGAGCAGAGAGGAGCAGAGAGGAGTTCAGAGGAGCAGAGAGGAGCAGAGAGGAGCAGAGAGGAGTTCAGAGGAGCAGAGAGGAGTTCAGAGGAGCTGAGAGGAGTTCAGAGGACCTGAGAGGATCAGAGAGGAGTTCAGAGGAGCAGAGAGGAGTTCAGAGGAGCAGAGAGGAGCAGAGAGGAGCAGAGAGGAGTTCAGAGGAGCAGAGAGGAGCAGAGAGGAGTTCAGAGGAGCAGAGAGGAGTTCAGAGGAGCTGAGAGGAGCAGAGAGGAGTTCAGAGGAGCTGAGAGGAGCAGAGAGGAGCAGAGAGGAGTTCAGAGGAGCTGAGAGGAGCAGAGAGGAGTTCAGAGGAGCTGAGAGGAGCAGAGAGGAGCAGAGAGGAGTTCAGAGGAGCAGAGAGGAGTTCAGAGGAGCTGAGAGGAGTTCAGAGGACCTGAGAGGATCAGAGAGGAGTTCAGAGGAGCAGAGAGGAGTTCAGAGGAGCAGAGAGGAGCAGAGAGGAGTTCAGAGGAGCAGAGAGGAGCAGAGAGGAGTTCAGAGGAGCAGAGAGGAGTTCAGAGGAGCTGAGAGGAGCAGAGAGGAGTTCAGAGGAGCTGAGAGGAGCAGAGAGGAGCAGAGAGGAGTTCAGAGGAGCAGAGAGGAGTTCAGAGGAGCGGAGAGGAGTTCAGAGGAGCAGAGAGGAGTTCAGAGGAGCTGAGAGGAGCAGAGAGGAGTTCAGAGGAGCTGAGAGGAGTTCAGAGGAGCAGAGAGGAGCAGAGACGAGTTCAGAGGAGCAGAGAGGAGTTCAGAGGAGCAGAAAGGAGCAGAGAGGAGCGGAGAGGAGTTCAGAGGAGCAGAGAGGAGCAGAGAGGAGCTGAGAGGAGTAGAGAGGAGCAGAGAGGAGCAGAGAGGAGTTCAGAGGATCAGAGAGGAGTTCAGAGGAGCAGAGAGGAGCAGAGAGGAGTTCAGAGGAGCAGAGAGGAGCAGAGAGGAGTTCAGAGGAGCTGATAGGAGCTGAGAGGAGCAGAGAGGAGCAGAGAGGAGCTGAGAGGAGCTGAGAGGAGAGTCTGCTGCTCCTCTGACTGATATCTGCTCGGCCCAGAAGTTTAGGATCTCCTGCCTTCAAGGCTGTTCTCAGATTTGTCCTTCATAAAGTCATGTGGGGGGTAAGCCCCGCCCCCAGGTTTGCCCTTCCCGCTTGTCGCAATCCATTAGGACTTTTAAAGAAACCAAACAGAGACACTGTTGTGGCAAACTTTGCACATTTTGAGCAGCTGCTGACAGCTCTCTGGAGCCCCCTATTGGCCTGGGTCCTGTCTCAATATCAGCTCTCTGGAGCCCCCTACTGGCCTGGGTCCTGTCTAAATATCAGCTCTCTGGAGCCCCCTACTGTCCTGGGTCCTGTCTAAATATCAGCTCTCTGGAGCCCCCTACTGGCCTGGGTCCTGTCTAAATATCAGCTCTCTGGAGCCCCCTCCTGGCCTGGGTCCTGTCTAAATATCAGCTCTCTGGAGCCCCCTACTGGCCTGGGTCCTGTCTCAATATCAGCTCTCTGGAGCCCCCTACTGGCCTGGGTCCTGTCTAAATATCAGCTCTCTGGAGCCCCCTACTGTCCTGGGTCCTGTCTAAATATCAGCTCTCTGGAGCCCCCTACTGGCCTGGGTCCTGTCTAAATATCAGCTCTCTGGAGCCCCCTACTGTCCTGGGTCCTGTCTAAATATCAGCTCTCTGGAGCCCCCTACTGTCCTGGGTCCTGTCTAAATATCAGCTCTCTGGAGCCCCCTACTGGCCTGGGTCCTGTCTAAATATCAGCTCTCTGGAGCCCCCTACTGGCCTGGGTCCTGTCTAAATATCAGCTCTCTGGAGCCCCCTCCTGGCCTGGGTCCTGTCTAAATATCAGCTCTCTGGAGCCCCCTACTGGCCTGGGTCCTGTCTAAATATCAGCTCTCTGGAGCCCCCTACTGTCCTGGGTCCTGTCTAAATATCAGCTCTCTGGAGCCCCCTACTGTCCTGGGTCCTGTCTAAATATCAGCTCTCTGGACCCCCCTCCTGGCCTGGGTCCTGTCTAAATATCAGCTCTCTGGAGCCCCCTACTGGCCTGGGTCCTGTCTAAATATCAGCTCTCTGGAGCCCCCTACTGGCCTGGGTCCTGTCTAAATATCAGCTCTCTGGACCCCCCTCCTGGCCTGGGTCCTGTCTAAATATCAGCTCTCTGGAGCCCCCTACTGTCCTGGGTCCTGTCTAAATATCAGCTCTCTGGAGCCCCCTACTGGCTTGAGGCAGGTCTTGCCTGCTAGCAGCATCTCTGGTTGTAACTTCTTCTTCTCTCTGTATCTCAGAGTTTTGTTGGTTCTCGTTCTCGTTCTCTGCAGCGTGCCATTGTGAGCCTTAATCTGAATTTGGAAACGTGACATATTTCCATTCATGGATCTGAGATTAGAACGTCCTCCTCTATGAACAGATAATCCAGATGTTTGAGCTGTAAATCCTCTCCTTGTTTGACACGGAAGGCGATCAATCACCATGAGGGGGCGCTGAGGAGAAATTCAGAGTGAGAATGGAGCTCTAGTCCAGATGTGGAGTCCTGGATCAGCGCTGAGGGCCTGGTTTTCTCTCTGAGATGATTCATCAGAGGTCAAAGGTCACTGTATGTTGAGCATGTCAGAGTGGTTCTCATCCCGAGGTCAGCAGGATCGGGGTCGAAGCTTTTCTCTTTAACATCAGTTTCCACACAGGCAGGGGGATTAGGGTCTAAACGGGAGGAGAGAGCGAGAGAGAGAGAGAGAGAGAGAGAGAGAGAGAGAGAGAGAGAGAGAGAGAGAGAGGTCAGCCTGCACATCTGCAGCCCACCGATCCTGAAACGAGGACAGGAGGGAGGAAACATCAGAGCTGCAGGGACATTTCTACTCTTAGGGGGAATATTCAGCTTTGGAGGTTCCTTTACTGGATGAGTGTGGACCCAAGGATGTATAAATATGGACGTGGTCTCAGTGATGTCATCCAGCGGTTTCTGAAGAGTTATGAAGTACAATGTCAGTGGCCATGCTGGACTGATGCAAATCTTTAGGACAATTTAAGGGTTTTGATTTCAAATTTGGCACAAATGTTCATCCTTACCCAGGATGAGCTGGTTATCATGAAAGGTCAAGGTCACTGGGCTTGTGCATGTCCTTTTCTCCTGAATTTCATAAGCCTCTGACCTTTCACTGTCCTGTTTCTGGAAACTGTGTGTGTATAATGACCAGGTGGTAGTTCTAGATCTAGTTGTTGGAAGCTTACAAGTGTACGAGATGGTAAAGCTATTTTTATTTTGTGGAGAGAAATCCAAATCAAAACATGAGCTGATTCCTAAAACCACTGAAAAAAGAAAGCAAAATATGGTCCTTTAAGGCAGCTACACATAAAACTCAGACTCAAAAGAAAAAAGGAGGAGGCTGGGGTGGAGGAGGTGAAGCTTTAGTCTATAGAGGAGGAGGCTGGGGTGGAGGAGGTGGAGCTTTAGTCTATAGAGGAGGAGGCTGGGGTGGAGGAGGTGGAGCTTTAGTCTATAGAGGAGGAGGCTGAGGTGGAGGAGGTGGAGCTTTAGTCTATAGAGGAGTAGGCTGGAGTGGAGGAGGTGGAGCTTTAGTCTATAGAGGAGGAGGCTGGGGTGGAGGAGGTGGAGCTTTAGTCTATAGAGGAGGAGGCTGGGGTGGAGGAGGTGGAGCTTTAGTCTATAGAGGAGGAGGCTGGGGTGGAGGAGGTGGAGCTTTAGTCTATAGAGGAGGAGGCTGGGGTGGAGGAGGTGGAGCTTTAGTCTATAGAGGAGGAGGCTGGGGTGGAGGAGGTGGAGCTTTAGTCTATAAAGGAGGAGGCTGGGGTGGAGGAGGTGGAGCTTTAGTCTATAGAGGAGGAGGCGGGTGGAGGATGTGAAGCTTTAGTCTATAGAGGAGGAGGCTGGGGTGGAGGAGGTGGAGCTTTAGTCTATAGAGGAGGAGGCTGGGGTGGAGGAGGTGGAGCTTTAGTCTATAAAGGAGGAGGCTGGGGTGGAGGAGGTGGAGCTTTAGTCTATAGAGGAGGAGGCTGGGGTGGAGGAGGTGGAGCTTTAGTCTATAAAGGAGGAGGCTGGGGTGGAGGAGGTGGAGCTTTAGTCCATGAAGGAGGAGGCTGGGGTGGAGGAGGTGGAGCTTTAGTCTATAAAGGAGGAGGCTGGGGTGGAGGAGGTGGAGCTTTAGTCCATGAAGGAGGAGGCTGGGGTGGAGGAGGTGGAGCTTTAGTCTATAAAGGAGGAGGCTGGGGTGGAGGAGGTGGAGCTTTAGTCTATAAAGGAGGAGGCTGGGGTGGAGGAGGTGGAGCTTTAGTCCATGAAGGAGGCGGCTGGGGTGGAGGAGGTGGAGCTTTAGTCTATAGAGGAGGAGGCTGGGGTGGAGGAGGTGGAGCTTTAGTCCATGAAGGAGGCGGCTGGGGTGGAGGAGGTGGAGCTTTAGTCTATAAAGGAGGAGGCTGGGGTGGAGGAGGTGGAGCTTTAGTCCATGAAGGAGGAGGCTGGGGTGGAGGAGGTGGAGTTTTTCCAGCAGTAGTGTGGTGCATTAATGAAGCATGGATTAGTGAGACACTGCTGTGTTGAAAGACGAGCTGTGATTGGCTGTGATAACTGGGAGGGGATATTTAGGGCCAGCTGGCTGTCATGTGACTACCGTGTCATTCATGAACTAACGCTGAGCTTTATTTGTTGGCCACCATATTTATGAATAAATCACATAATTGAATGAACATTTCTCTGATTAGTAGAGCTAATGTCATATTTAAAGAGTTTTCTTTAGTTTTTTGGAGACATTCTGGGTTTTATTTTAATTTCAACCTTCCCATGAGTATTCATAGTTTTAGTTCTTGAACAAACCATCATTCATAGTGTTGAATTACATTAATGTTAAACATAGACATGTTAGTAAGGGTTAGGGTTAGAGCCTTTCTGACAGCTTTACGTTGATGCAGATTTGTGTTGTGGCTTAAATACTGAACATGCCTCCTCTAAAGACAACTCTTCCTCTCTTTTCTTCGTCTGCCTGTCAGGGTGAATTATGGCCTCATTCCTGCTCCGTTCCTCCTCCCTCTCTCCTGAAGTGTTTGTCTGGGTCAAAGTTTAACCTCCAGCTCTCCTCCTGTCTTTGGTTGATGATTGCTGCCCTCTGCTGTCTCCAACACTCCTACAACACCTCCTCCTCCTCCTCCTCCTCCTCCTCCTTCGTCTGCTAATCAGCTGTTAAACACCTCCAGAGGAACCTTAGACTTTCTGCACGTTTCCCCCCAGACTACGGTCCTGTCAGGAGCACATGGCGTGTTCATTGTCATGCACAGCCACAGATTATACACGGAGGAGTTTGCTGATCACTGTGATAATCCGTCTCTGATTCCCTGGTGGCTGAGGTACAGAGACACACAGAGGAAGGCGGCGACTCTAATCCCTGCAGATTGGATGTAAAACAGGAATAAAAACATGTTGTCAAAGATTTCAGGGCTTTAAGTCGTTCTGGACTTCATTAAACTTCCTCCTAGCATGGTAGCATGCTTTCTGAGTGGCTCTTTTAGCCGTGTGGGCCGGCCTCTATTAGGCCAGATGGCTTCCTTGGTCAATCCCCACTCACAATCTAGATTAAGATTACACTGAGGGAGAGCGAGGCAGAGAGGGAGAAACATGCACTCAGATACGTCACATTCTCAGTAATTAATGCTCCTAGATGATATAACGGAGAATCTGTGGGTTCGGCTCCAGCCCTAGCTTAAGTTATTAAAGGAGCCATCGATCGCTGAAGGTTGGACGAGCGGCGCGGATTAGAGTATTTTTATACCACAAAGCCACGTATCTACGGCGCTCATCTGAAAGTGAGAGGCAGAGGCGAGGCAGTCGAAGGAGGGGGGAGGATCGAGAGCCGCAGTCGCCGGGCTTCGAGACGTCCTTTCCATCCCCGGAGGCCTCCGCTTCTTCTTCGAGGCCCCGGGGCCGCGCAGCATGAAGCAGACACCATGGGCTTTCTGGAAAACTACCAGGAGATCGACCCGGTCACTTTAAACCTTTGCATCCTCATCGCCAGCTACGTGATCTTGCTCCTGGTCTTCCTGATATCCTGCATCATGTACGACTGCCGGGGCAAAGATCCCACCAAGGAGTACGCCCCGGACCCTCAGCCGACTCAGTCTCCCATCAGGCTGGTGGTGATGCAGAGCTCTCCGGCGCCGGTGACACGGTGGGACACGGCCAACATGATCACCACCTACCACGAGCCGACGCACTCGGACTTCAGGGAGAAGAAGAGCACGATGGTCTAACCCAGACTCAGACTCTTGTTTTTGTAAATACTGGACTCTTTTTCTACTTTTTTCATTTCTTACCAGCGTATCTATTTCTGCTTTTCCCTTTGGAACAATGTCTGGATTTGACCTACACAGGACCAGACTGGCACGGTAAGTCTTCTCTTAAAGGGAAATGCTGGATATTTTTAACCAGGGTCCCTATTTTTAAATTCTCCAGGGATTAAATAACCTATAGGTACAACAAAAGGGTCTGAAAATGCTGCAGGAGATTACTGAAACACACTGGGATGAAAGATGCTCCTGAATTGTTTTTCCATCAAACAAACATGAATGTAAGTTCCTGTGTAGATGAATCCCAGTTAAACCAGACTGTTAGAAACCTGAAACAGCCGATACATCCACGCCTACGAGCCAATTAACCCTATGATTAAAATACTGCTTTAAACTCGCTGAAAGTAGGTGCTGCTGCATGCATCAGCGTTTCTAGGTCATCATGTCATCAACCAATCAGGTTTGAGTTTGTACTTCAGTTATCAGTTACTATTTCCACTCAGAAAAAAGCAGCAGAAACCAGAAAACAGCATCTAGAATCCACATAAACATGGTCATCTGAGGGTGGTTCGTCATCAGGGACCAGGAACAGGATTCTAGAATCCACATAAACATGGTCATCTGAGGGTGGTTCGTCATCAGGGACCAGGAACAGGATTCTAGAATCCACATAAACATGGTCATCTGAGGGTGGTTCGTCATCAGGGACCAGGAACAGGATTCTAGAATCCACATAAACATGGTCATCTGAGGGTGGTTCGTCATCAGGGACCAGGAACAGGATTCTAGAATCCACATAAACATGGTCATCTGAGGGTGGTTCGTCATCAGGGACCAGGAACAGGATTCTAGAATCCACATAAACATGGTCATCTGAGGGTGGTTCGTCATCAGGGACCAGGAACAGGATTCTAGAATCCACATAAACATGGTCATCTGAGGGTGGTTCGTCATCAGGGACCAGGAACAGGATTCTAGAGTCCACATAAACATGGTCATCTGAGGGTGGTTCGTCATCAGGGACCAGGAACAGGATTCTAGAATCCACATAAACATGGTCATCTGAGGGTGGTTCGTCATCAGGGACCAGGAACAGGATTCTAGAATCCACATAAACATGGTCATCTGAGGGTGGTTCGTCATCAGGGACCAGGAACAGGATTCTAGAATCCACATAAACATGGTCATCTGAGGGTGGTTCGTCATCAGGGACCAGGAACAGGATTCTAGAATCCACATAAACATGGTCATCTGAGGGTGGTTGGTCATCAGGGACCAGGAACAGGATTCTAGAATCCACATAAACATGGTCATCTGAGGGTGGTTCATCATCAGGGACCAGGAACAGGATTCTAGAATCCACATAAACATGGTCATCTGAGGGTGGTTCGTCATCAGGGACCAGGAACAGGATTCTAGAATCCACATAAACATGGTCATCTGAGGGTGGTTCGTCATCAGGGACCAGGAACAGGATTCTAGAATCCACATAAACATGGTCATCTGAGGGTGGTTCGTCATCAGGGACCAGGAACAGGATTCTAGAATCCACATAAACATGGTCATCTGAGGGTGGTTCGTCATCAGGGACCAGGAACAGGATTCTAGAATCCACATAAACATGGTCATCTGAGGGTGGTTCATCATCAGGGACCAGGAACAGGATTCTAGAATCCACATAAACATGGTCATCTGAGGGTGGTTCGTCATCAGGGACCAGGAACAGGATTCTAGAATCCACATAAACATGGTCATCTGAGGGTGGTTCGTCATCAGGGACCAGGAACAGGATTCTAGAATCCACATAAACATGGTCATCTGAGGGTGGTTCGTCATCAGGGACCAGGAACAGGATTCTAGAATCCACATAAACATGGTCATCTGAGGGTGGTTCGTCATCAGGGACCAGGAACAGGATTCTAGAATCCACATAAACATGGTCATCTGAGGGTGGTTCGTCATCAGGGACCAGGAACAGGATTCTAGAGAGTCCACATAAACATGGTCATCTGAGGGTGGTTCGTCATCAGGGACCAGGAACAGGATTCTAGAATCCACATAAACATGGTCATCTGAGGGTGGTTCGTCATCAGGGACCAGGAACAGGATTCTAGAATCCACATAAACATGGTCATCTGAGGGTGGTTCGTCATCAGGGACCAGGAACAGGATTCTAGAATCCACATAAACATGGTCATCTGAGGGTGGTTCGTCATCAGGGACCAGGAACAGGATTCTAGAATCCACATAAACATGGTCATCTGAGGGTGGTTGGTCATCAGGGACCAGGAACAGGATTCTAGAATCCACATAAACATGGTCATCTGAGGGTGGTTCATCATCAGGGACCAGGAACAGGATTCTAGAATCCACATAAACATGGTCATCTGAGGGTGGTTCGTCATCAGGGACCAGGAACAGGATTCTAGAATCCACATAAACATGGTCATCTGAGGGTGGTTCGTCATCAGGGACCAGGAACAGGATTCTAGAATCCACATAAACATGGTCATCTGAGGGTGGTTCGTCATCAGGGACCAGGAACAGGATTCTAGAATCCACATAAACATGGTCATCTGAGGGTGGTTCATCATCAGGGACCAGGAACAGGATTCTAGAATCCACATAAACATGGTCATCTGAGGGTGGTTCGTCATCAGGGACCAGGAACAGGATTCTAGAATCCACATAAACATGGTCATCTGAGGGTGGTTCGTCATCAGGGACCAGGAACAGGATTCTAGAATCCACATAAACATGGTCATCTGAGGGTGGTTCGTCATCAGGGACCAGGAACAGGATTCTAGAATCCACATAAACATGGTCATCTGAGGGTGGTTCGTCATCAGGGACCAGGAACAGGATTCTAGAGTCCACATAAACATGGTCATCTGAGGGTGGTTCGTCATCAGGGACCAGGAACAGGATTCTAGAATCCACATAAACATGGTCATCTGAGGGTGGTTCGTCATCAGGGACCAGGAACAGGATTCTAGAATCCACATAAACATGGTCATCTGAGGGTGGTTCGTCATCAGGGACCAGGAACAGGATTCTAGAGTCCACATAAACATGGTCATCTGAGGGTGGTTCGTCATCAGGGACCAGGAACAGGATTCTAGAATCCACATAAACATGGTCATCTGAGGGTGGTTCGTCATCAGGGACCAGGAACAGGATTCTAGAATCCACATAAACATGGTCATCTGAGGGTGGTTCGTCATCAGGGACCAGGAACAGGATTCTAGAATCCACATAAACATGGTCATCTGAGGGTGGTTCGTCATCAGGGACCAGGAACAGGATTCTAGAATCCACATAAACATGGTCATCTGAGGGTGGTTGGTCATCAGGGACCAGGAACAGGATTCTAGAATCCACATAAACATGGTCATCTGAGGGTGGTTCATCATCAGGGACCAGGAACAGGATTCTAGAATCCACATAAACATGGTCATCTGAGGGTGGTTCGTCATCAGGGACCAGGAACAGGATTCTAGAATCCACATAAACATGGTCATCTGAGGGTGGTTCGTCATCAGGGACCAGGAACAGGATTCTAGAATCCACATAAACATGGTCATCTGAGGGTGGTTCGTCATCAGGGACCAGGAACAGGATTCTAGAATCCACATAAACATGGTCATCTGAGGGTGGTTCGTCATCAGGGACCAGGAACAGGATTCTAGAATCCACATAAACATGGTCATCTGAGGGTGGTTCGTCATCAGGGACCAGGAACAGGATTCTAGAATCCACATAAACATGGTCATCTGAGGGTGGTTCGTCATCAGGGACCAGGAACAGGATTCTAGAATCCACATAAACATGGTCATCTGAGGGTGGTTCATCATCAGGGACCAGGAACAGGATTCTAGAGTCCACATAAACATGGTCATCTGAGGGTGGTTCATCATCAGGACCAGGAACAGGATTCTAGAATCCACATAAACATGGTCATCTGAGGGTGGTTCGTCATCAGGGACCAGGAACAGGATTCTAGAATCCACATAAACATGGTCATCTGAGGGTGGTTCGTCATCAGGGACCAGGAACAGGATTCTAGAATCCACATAAACATGGTCATCTGAGGGTGGTTCGTCATCAGGGACCAGGAACAGGATTCTAGAATCCACATAAACATGGTCATCTGAGGGTGGTTCATCATCAGGGACCAGGAACAGCATCTAGAATCCACATAAACATGGTCATCTGAGGGTGGTTCATCATCAGGGACCAGGAACAGGATTCTAGAATCCACATAAACATGGTCATCTGAGGGTGGTTCATCATCAGGGACCAGGAACAGGATTCTAGAATCCACATAAACATGGTCATCTGAGGGTGGTTCGTCATCAGGGACCAGGAACAGGATTCTAGAATCCACATAAACATGGTCATCTGAGGGTGGTTCGTCATCAGGGACCAGGAACAGGATTCTAGAATCCACATAAACATGGTCATCTGAGGGTGGTTCGTCATCAGGGACCAGGAACAGGATTCTAGAATCCACATAAACATGGTCATCTGAGGGTGGTTCGTCATCAGGGACCAGGAACAGGATTCTAGAATCCACATAAACATGGTCATCTGAGGGTGGTTCGTCATCAGGGACCAGGAACAGGATTCTAGAATCCACATAAACATGGTCATCTGAGGGTGGTTCGTCATCAGGGACCAGGAACAGGATTCTAGAATCCACATAAACATGGTCATCTGAGGGTGGTTCATCATCAGGGACCAGGAACAGCATCTAGAATCCACATAAACATGGTCATCTGAGGGTGGTTCATCATCAGGGACCAGGAACAGGATTCTAGAGTCCACATAAACATGGTCATCTGAGGGTGGTTCATCATCAGGACCAGGAACAGGATTCTAGAATCCACATAAACATGGTCATCTGAGGGTGGTTCATCATCAGGGACCAGGAACAGGATTCTAGAATCCACATAAACATGGTCATCTGAGGGTGGTTCATCATCAGGGACCAGGAACAGGATTCTAGAATCCACATAAACATGGTCATCTGAGGGTGGTTCGTCATCAGGGACCAGGAACAGGATTCTAGAATCCACATAAACATGGTCATCTGAGGGTGGTTCGTCATCAGGGACCAGGAACAGGATTCTAGAATCCACATAAACATGGTCATCTGAGGGTGGTTCATCATCAGGGACCAGGAACAGGATTCTAGAATCCACATAAACATGGTCATCTGAGGGTGGTTCATCATCAGGGACCAGGAACAGGATTCTAGAATCCACATAAACATGGTCATCTGAGGGTGGTTCATCATCAGGGACCAGGAACAGGATTCTAGAATCCACATAAACATGGTCATCTGAGGGTGGTTCATCATCAGGGACCAGGAACAGGATTCTAGAGTCCACATAAACATGGTCATCTGAGGGTGGTTCATCATCAGGACCAGGAACAGGATTCTAGAATCCACATAAACATGGTCATCTGAGGGTGGTTCGTCATCAGGGACCAGGAACAGGATTCTAGAATCCACATAAACATGGTCATCTGAGGGTGGTTCGTCATCAGGGACCAGGAACAGGATTCTAGAATCCACATAAACATGGTCATCTGAGGGTGGTTCGTCATCAGGGACCAGGAACAGGATTCTAGAATCCACATAAACATGGTCATCTGAGGGTGGTTCGTCATCAGGGACCAGGAACAGGATTCTAGAATCCACATAAACATGGTCATCTGAGGGTGGTTCGTCATCAGGGACCAGGAACAGGGATTCTAGAATCCACATAAACAGGGTCATCTGAGGGTGGTTCGTCATCAGGGACCAGGAACAGGATTCTAGAATCCACATAAACATGGTCATCTGAGGGTGGTTCATCATCAGGACCAGGAACAGGATTCTAGAATCCACATAAACATGGTCATCTGAGGGTGGTTCATCATCAGGGACCAGGAACAGCATCTAGAATCCACATAAACATGGTCATCTGAGGGTGGTTCGTCATCAGGGACCAGGAACAGGATTCTAGAATCCAATCATCTGAGGGTGGTCATCATCAGGGTGGAACAGGGATTCTAGAATCCACATAAACATGGTCATCTGAGGGTGGTTCGTCAGACCAGGAGCAGGACCAGGAACATCCACATAAACATGGTCATCTGAGGGTGGTTGTCATCAGGGATTCTAGAAAATCCACATAAACATGGTCATCTGAGGTGGATCATCAGGGTGGTTCATCAAGGTCAGACAGTCTCTGATCCACATAAACATGGTCATCTGAGGGTGGTCGCCATCAGGTGATGTCAGAAGCAGTCTCCTGAGGTTCACCAGGTACGGGATGCTCAGGCGTTGTCAGCTTTGCCGTGCATACCATGAAGATGACCAGTTGCATCCTCCAGCTGTCACTGAGAGAACTCATGCCTGTAACAAAACATCCACAGTAGATGGACTCTAAACTAAGGAGGTGAAGCACAGTCTAGGGCAGTTAGTCTCAAGATGGGGGGTGAGGACCACCTAGGGGGTCATGAGAGACCTTCCATAAAATCAAAGAATAATCTTAAATTATTTAAAATTGTATGAAGTTCTACATAAAATGAGTTAAATGTCCGATAGAAACCTGTCATTGGTGAGATTTATGCTGAAATCAAAGTAATAGGGGTCCCCAGTCTCTGGCACCTTTATTTTAGGGTGAGATGTTAGAGAATCCCTGGTCTAGGGTACTACCCTGGGGTAAAACAGCCTGGACAGAAGAGATGCTGTCGAGCTTGACCTTGACTCTTGGAGGGTATGGATGTTGGGACTGAGCATGGTCCAGGGTCCTGTCCAGGGTTGGTAGTAGGGTTGGCCTGAGCCCCAGTTCCTGCTGAGGACTTACCAAGGGCCTGAAAACCTCCTGCTGTGTCCAGGCGTATTACCAGGGATGAAAAGGCCCAGACAAGAGCGATACCACTGAGCTTGACCTTGGCTGCTGAGTGACACATGTGTGTCAGCAGCTTGGCTCTTGTCTCTTGTCTCCCCAACCCTGATGTGGCACATCAGGCCTGTGATGAATTCTTGTTGCTTGAAACTAAAGCACATGACTGTCTGATTATATGTGAGCTAGAACTGTAGCCTGACTTCAATGTGGACGTAAACGACCTGAGTGATGTTCAGAGTGCATGCAACGGTCACAGCATCTGCCTGATTTCACTGAGTCCTGTGGTAGAACTCTGACAGCCTCCTGTTGCCCCTCTCCTATTTCTGTCTCAGTCTCTGGTGTTGACATGGACAAAGAAAAGGGAGATGGTGAGGCATCAGGAGCATCTGACAGGAAGTGTTTCTTGGTTTTCTGTCTCTTTCCTCATACACAGAGCCTGTTAGCCTGAGAGATACCAATAAATATCTAAATGCATGTCTGAAATATTATCAGAGACTTCAAACTCTGCAGCTCTGAGCTGTTATGAAGAACCACACACCTCTGTCCCTCTACCTTCAGAATAAAAGCGTGAGATATCTTTTATTACAGGGAGAAGATGCTGTTAGGACATTTTGCTCCATAAAAATTTAGGGACTCTTTCCTCATTTATGTGGGAAATATAACCCCAGAAACAGGAGCTGGTATTGGCCCTGCTGTTGTTTACTGACTTCCATTGCTCATGCTAAACATGTTTGATACCAGAAAGTGACATAAAAATAGAGCCCAGGTTTATAAATACTTGAATTTCCCTGTAAGTGCTGCGAGGTGAAATCCGTCCTGATCCAAAGCTGCAGTCTGCCGAGGAGAGGAGACGTCAGGACTGATAAAGCAGCGGCTCTAAGGAGGCCGTTTCTGTTGGAGTGTGCTTTAGGATTAAGGTGAGCTTCAGGGAATCATGGAGAAGGGGAGTGGAGAGAAAGTTGGTCAATGAATCACCGGTTCCTCTTCGATTATAAAAGAGAACGTCAGGTGGCCTTTAAGGAAGAGAACCGCCCACCACAGCTCCACGTCCGTGGACCTTAGACTTCCTCTCCATCATAAAGATAACACACTTACCTCCAGATTAACCACTCCCACAAACTGAAGCTTGATTGCCCCTGATTGGCTCTAATTCAAGGATTAGAGTTCAACATTTGGTTAAGTCTGGACGGACATTCACCTCTTATATAACCCACCCTTGTGGTTGTTGAAGCTGCAGACAGAAAGGGTTAAAGCTCATGACCTGAAAAGTCTATCATCTGATCTGGAGCTGATGTGCTTTTAATCAGCTCATCAGGAGAGGTGGCAACCCTGGGATTCCTCCAGCTAGAGGGTAGGTGTCAGTCTGGAGAACTTGGATATGGATGGAAAAACCAGCCAAGCATGCACACTTTAGAAACCTGCATGCAAAATATGTGAAATCAAATATATGCCATCTAATCCTCTAGTTTAAAGGTGGATATCTGGAGTCAAGCACCTTTAACCTTGCCAGAGAAACCAAATCATTGTCACAGTTTCACCAGCATGCACTGGAAGGACAGGAGAAAGTCTGCCTAACAGGAAGTAGCTCGGGGAGGGGGCTCTCTGATTGGTGGGTCAGCTGACCAATCAGAGGGGTATAAAGGAACGATCTAGTACATGAATGTTTTACCCTTTTTCTTCTTTGCTAAACTGCTCAAGCTCTGTCCTAAACATTCTCATTGTTGTCTTTAAACCATTTCTATGTAACTTTCTCTGTATGCTTCGGCCTCTACCTTTACAAGCTTTCTAGAGCTGGCTGCTGAGAAGCATCCCCACAGCACGATGCTGCTGAGAAGCATCCCCACAGCATGATGCTGCTGAGAAGCATCTCCACATTATGATGCTGCTGAGAAGCATCCCCACATTATGATGCTGCTGAGAAGCATCCCCACATCATGATGCTGCTGAGAAGCATCCCCACAGCATGATGCTGCTGAGAAGCATCCCCACAGCATGATGCTGCTGAGAAGCATCCCCACAGCATGATGCTGCTGAGAAACACCCCCACAGCACGATGCTGCTGAGAAGCATCCCCACAGCATGATGCTGCCACCAGCGTGCTCCACAGTGGGGATGGTGTGTTTGTGGTGATGTCAGTGTTTGGCGTCTTGTCTGATGGTCTCAAAGCTCCATTCTGGTCTCATCAGACCAAAGACCTTTCTTCCTCTTGACCATGGAGTCTCCCACAGTCCTTCTGGTGAACTCTAGTCCAGATTGAATCTGAGTTTTCTTCAACAGTGTCTTTCTCTTTGCCACTCTCCCATAAAGCTCTGACTGGTGAAGAACCCGGCCAACAGTTGTTGTCTGCAGAGTCTCTCCATCTCAGCTGCTGAAGCTTGGAGCTCCTTCAGAGTAGTCATAGGTGTCTTGGTGTCCTCTCTCACTAGTCTCCTTCTTGCACGCCCATCTGATCTAGGCAGATTTACACATGTGACATATTCCTTCATTTCTGCACGATGAGTTTAACTGAACTCTGGGGGATGTTCAGAGACTTGGAGATGTTTCTGACTTAGACTTTTCACTAACCTTTTCTCTGAGTGTTCTTTTGTCTTCATGGTGTAATGGTAGCCAGGAATACTGATGAACCAGTGTCTTTATCCTCCAATCACTGAGACACAGTCACTGACCTCAGATAATCCCCATGTCACAACCAGCACTGATACATTCCAGTAAAAAAGCCAGATCATTTTGACCATGTTTGATTTATAAAATCAATAAAAGGATCAAACATCCAAGGGGGCGGGGCAAATCTTTTCTGTATGTATTTATTTTTTACAGCTCAGTATTAAAGTCTCCAGTTCTTCTCATTGTCCAACCAGAAAAAAACAACAATTAAGGAGGACATTTCCCTAAAAAAGGTCAACAGAATAAACAGTTTTCCTCACTCTCACTTTTTGGACGGTCAGAAGGCTCCCGGATCTGGAGGTCAGGGGTCTGGAGGGTTCTAAGCAGGGACCTCAGATGATGGAGGAGCTCTTCCAGTCCAGAGAGCTGTTCCCAGGGTTCACCTGCATGGTAGCAGCTGTTCTATGTTCCCTACCCTGGTCTGTGAAAGTCCCAGATCCAGACTGGTAGCCCAGTTCTCATCAGCCACCCTGGTTCCCAACACTTGTCCTCGTCAAAGGGTCTGAAATGGCCCTAGACCAGGTTTGGATCCTGGTCTTTTGTGCTAAAGTCAGTGGTGTAAACCACAGAGTTATCCAGCTGCAGGATCACTCCAGAACCTGGACTTGGCTCTCAGATAGTCCCTGTTTTATTGGATAGTCTCTGTGTGGTGCTGTGTGGATCTCTGCAGATCTTAGTGGGTTTATTTTCTACATGGTGGCTCTTTAACAGGATTGGCTGGTGGAGGTTTTCATTCACCATCAGAGGTCTAAAGTTCCTCGGTCCTACAGAGTGAAGGCTCGGCCGTACGTGTCCTAATGTCTGATTATTCAACCTCAGACTTCAGCCTCTGCTGCCAACGCTCTACAGGAATAGATCGCCTTCAGAACTCTGCAGCAAACATTGGATGAAAATCAGAGTAATCCTGCAGCTTCTCAGAAATATGCACGCTTCAGCTTTATGAAGGCTGCCGGTACAGTTTCAGAGAATGTTCTAGAATTAGCAGCAAAGCCGGTGTAAATATTATGTAAGAGATGTCAAATATGTCCCAGTTTAAAAGGCTGAAGCTGTACCAATGCGCTGGGTATTTCTGCACCACGGTTTGATGACTGACCTTCAGTGGGATGGTTCTGGTTTCACGTTGATGACGCTGAGAGAACATTTACTGTAAATGGTCAGAGATGCTCTCAGCATCCAGGCAGAGAAATGACTCCTTCATTCAGGAAGTCACAGCTACAGGTTCAAGCAAACTAAACATGGAGGCAGTGACCCTTATTCCAGCCTGGCTTCAGTCATACTGTAGTTTCAATCATAGGAGACGATGGTCCTTAAAGCAGCCATGGTTCAAATCCTGCATCCTCTCTGAGTTCCCTCCTCTCATCGCTGCAGTAAAGACAGAAATGTCCCCCATAAACACTGAAGGTAGATATCAGAACATTTAAGGTATGAATTTAGATGAAACTAAGAATTTACAGTGAAAATACAGAAATAAATGAATGCTTCATGAGGAAGGAGGGATCAAATGTTAAAGACATCATTACAAAACCATCCTGCTAACCCCGTAGACCGTCTGGATGTGAAGATCTACAGCGGTGGTAGAAAGCTCACCTCATGTGCACACTGATTAATGTCAGATATAATATTCATATTTATGATGATCTGGTGTAAATCTGCCCACATCCTCTGATCATGTCGAGTCAGCATTCCTGCAGCATTAGCACATTAACCGTCCGATCCCTAAGAACCGTCTAAATCTGTCTTCATCCACCAGGACCAGCCCGCTGCTGAGACTACTGAACGTGTCCATGACTTTATTGGACAGACTTCCTGTTTACTTCCTGTCCAGCGTGGAGGTTTAACCACAGGAAGTGTGGATTCTAGCGTGAAACAGTAAACCAATTACAGAGCTGTTAGGCCGCTGTCACGTGTGCTCCTAAAGCTCCATCTTCACCTCTCATTCACACTCCCTCCTGGACCAGGTTCCAGTCCACACCAGACCAGGATCTGGGTTTCTAACCCCACTCTCGCTGTGAGACGATGAGGCATGATGGGAAATCTAGAAGGCTAGAGGTCAGACTAAAGGTCAGCAGGAGTCTGATCCTGGTGTGAGGACTAGCAGCAAGAACAGGTCTGATCTCCAAAATCCACAGACCTTCAGACCGACGGCAGGACCACGGATCCACATTACCCTCTCTGTCCCAGTGAGGGCTACAGAAAAATAAATATATATATATATATATATATTCAAATAGTAAACAAACAAATATATAGATTTATATATAGATATTAATATAGAAAACAATCAAATATATAGATTTATATATAGATATTAATATAGTAAACAATCAAATATATAGATTTATATATAGATATTAATATAGAAAACAAATATATAGATTTATATATAGATATTAATATAGTAAACACACAAATATATAGATCTATATATAGATATTAATATAGAAAACAAATATATAGATTTATATATAGATATTAATATAGTAAACAAATATATAGATTTATATATAGATATTAATATAGTAAACAAACAAATATATAGATTTATATATAGATATTAATATAGAAAACAAACAAATATATAGATTTATATATAGATATTAATATAGAAAACAAATATATAGATTTATATATAGATATTAATATAGAAAACAATCAAATATATAGATTTATATATAGATATTAATATAGTAAACAAATATATAGATTTATATATAGATATTAATATAGTAAACAAATATATAGATTTATTTATAGATATTAATATAGTAAACAAATATATAGATTTATATATAGATATTAATATAGAAAACAATCAAATATATAGATTTATATATAGATATTAACATAGTAAACAAATATATAGATTTATATATAGATATTAATAGAGTAAACAAATATATAGATTTATATATAGATATTAATATAGAAAACAATCAAATATATAGATTTATATATAGATATTAATATAGTAAACAATCAAATATATAGATTTATATATAGATATTAATATAGTAAACAATCAAATATATAGATTTATATATAGATATTAATATAGTAAACAATCAAATATATAGATTTATATATAGATATTAATATAGTAAACAAATATATAGATTTATATATAGATATTAATATAGTAAACAATCAAATATATAGATTTATATATAGATATTAATATAGTAAACAAATATATAGATTTATATATAGATATTAATATAGAAAACAATCAAATATATAGATTTATGTATAGATATTAATATAGAAAACAATCAAATATATAGATTTATATATAGATATTAATATAGAAAACAATCAAATATATAGATTTATATATAGATATTAATATAGAAAACAAAGATATAGATTTATATATAGATATTAATATAGTAAACACACAAATATATAGATTTATATATAGATATTAATATAGTAAACAATCAAATATATAGATTTATATATAGATATTAATAGAGTAAACAAATATATAGATTTATATATAGATATTAATATAGTAAACACACAAATATATAGATTTATATATAGATATTAATAGAGTAAACAAATATATAGATTTATATATAGATATTAATATAGTAAACACACAAATATATAGATTTATATATAGATATTAATATGGTAAACTAACATGTATAGTTTCATATAAAGATAATAATTTGGTAATATTTTTCTCCTCATCACTCTCGTGGTTTCAGGAGTTTTCTTTCATATTTTCTTTAAGATAATCTCAGAATTACAACTTTACTGTGATCTGAATCTATGAATGAAGGCATTTGTTCCTCGTACCTCTGAGTCAGGGATCTCATGGTTTTAATATCTACGTTATTATGAGACTGGTAGGACCGCCATCTTTACTCAGAACTCCAACATGGCGACCTTTAGACTCTGAAAACCTTCTCTGAAAATATCAGGACAGTTTTCTGGTTAGCGTTTCCTCTGCTGGTGCCAGGGTGACCGTTAGGAAACAGAGATGAGAGATCAGTCAGGTTTAGAGTCTTCTGGACCAGCTCACATCCTGGTAGTGGATCTGTGGTCTCCTATCAGACCCTGGAGAGTCTTCTGGACCAGCTCACATCCTGGTAGTGGATCTGTGGTCTCCTATCAGACCCTGTAGAGTCTTCTGGACCAGCTCACATCCTGGTAGTGGATCTGTGGTCTCTTATCAGACCCTGTAGAGTCTTCTGGACCAGCTCACATCCTGGTCTTTAGTGGATCTGTGGTCTCCTATCAGACCCTGTAGAGTCTTCTGGACCAGCTCACATCCTGGTAGTGGATCTGTGGTCTCCTATCAGACCCTGTAGAGTCTTCTGGACCAGCTCACATCCTGGTAGTGGATCTGTGGTCTCCTATCAGACCCTGTAGAGTCTTCTGGACCAGCTCACATCCTGGTCTTTAGTGGATCTGTGGTCTCCTATCAGACCCTGTAGAGTCTTCTGGACCAGCTCACATCCTGGTAGTGGATCTGTGGTCTCCTATCAGACCCTGTAGAGTCTTCTGGACCAGCTCACATCCTGGTACTGTGGATCTGTGGTATCCTATCAGACCCTGTAGAGTCTTCTGGACCAGCTCACATCCTGGTCTTTAGTGGATCTGTGGTCTCCTATCAGACCCTGTAGAGTCTTCTGGACCAGCTCACATCCTGGTAGTGGATCTGTGGTCTCCTATCAGACCCTGTAGAGTCTTCTGGACCAGCTCACATCCTGGTAGTGGATCTGTGGTCTCCTATCAGACCCTGTAGAGTCTTCTGGACCAGCTCACATCCTGGTAGTGGATCTGTGGTCTCCTATCAGACCCTGTAGAGTCTTCTGGACCAGCTCACATCCTGGTAGTGGATCTGTGGTCTCCTATCAGACCCTGTAGAGTCTTCTGGACCAGCTCACATCCTGGTCTTTAGTGGATCTGTGGTCTCCTATCAGACCCTGTAGAGTCTTCTGGACCAGCTCACATCCTGGTAGTGGATCTGTGGTCTCCTATCAGACCCTGTAGAGTCTTCTGGACCAGCTCACATCCTGGTAGTGGATCTGTGGTCTCCTATCAGACCCTGTAGAGTCTTCTGGACCAGCTCACATCCTGGTCTTTAGTGGATCTGTGGTCTCCTATCAGACCCTGTAGAGTCTTCTGGACCAGCTCACATCCTGGTAGTGGATCTGTGGTCTCCTATCAGACCCTGTAGAGTCTTCTGGACCAGCTCACATCCTGGTCTTTAGTGGATCTGTGGTCTCTTATCAGACCCTGTAGAGTCTTCTGGACCAGCTCACATCCTGGTAGTGGATCTGTGGTCTCCTATCAGACCCTGTAGAGTCTTCTGGACCAGCTCACATCCTGGTCTTTAGTGGATCTGTGGTCTCCTATCAGACCCTGTAGAGTCTTCTGGACCAGCTCACATCCTGGTAGTGGATCTGTGGTCTCTTATCAGACCCTGTAGAGTCTTCTGGACCAGCTCACATCCTGGGCTTTAGTGGATCTGTGGACTCCTATCAGACCCTGTAGAGTCTTCTGGACCAGCTCACATCCTGGTAGTGGATCTGTGGTCTCCTATCAGATCCTGTAGAGTCTTCTGGACCAGCTCACATCCTGGTCTTTAGTGGATCTGTGGTCTCCTATCAGACCCTGTAGAGTCTTCTGGACCAGCTCACATCCTGGTAGTGGATCTGTGGTCTCCTATCAGACCCTGTAGAGTCTTCTGGACCAGCTCACATCCTGGTAGTGGATCTGTGGTCTCCTATCAGACCCTGTAGAGTCTTCTGAACCAGCTCACATCCTGGTCTTTAGTGGATCTGTGGTCTCCTATCAGACCCTGTAGAGTCTTCTGGACCAGCTCACATCCTGGTACTGGATCTGTGGTCTCCTATCAGACCCTGTAGAGTCTTCTGGACCAGCTCACATCCTGGTCTTTAGTGGATCTGTGGTCTCCTATCAGACCCTGTAGAGTCTTCTGGACCAGCTCACATCCTGGTAGTGGATCTGTGGTCTCCTATCAGACCCTGTAGAGTCTTCTGGACCAGCTCACATCCTGGTAGTGGATCTGTGGTCTCCTATCAGACCCTGTAGAGTCTTCTGGACCAGCTCACATCCTGGTAGTGGATCTGTGGTCTCCTATCAGACCCTGTAGAGTCTTCTGGACCAGCTCACATCCTGGTCTTTAGTGGATCTGTGGTCTCCTATCAGACCCTGTAGAGTCTTCTGGACCAGCTCACATCAAGGTCGAGGATCTGTGGTGTCCTATCAGATCCCTGTAGAGTCTTCTGGACCAGCTCACATCCTGGTCTTTAGTGGATCTGTGGTCTCCTATCAGACCCTGTAGAGTCTTCTGGACCAGCTCACATCCTGGTAGTGGATCTGTGGTCTCTTATCAGACCCTGTAGAGTCTTCTGGACCAGCTCACATCCTGGGCTTTAGTGGATCTGTGGACTCCTATCAGACCCTGTAGAGTCTTCTGGACCAGCTCACATCCTGGTAGTGGATCTGTGGTCTCCTATCAGAACCTGTAGAGTCTTCTGGACCAGCTCACATCCTGGTAGTTAGTGGATCTGTGGTCTCCTATCAGACCCTGTAGAGTCTTCTGGACCAGCTCACATCCTGGTAGTGGATCTGTGGTCTCCTATCAGACCCTGTAGAGTCTTCTGGACCAGCTCACATCCTGGTACTGGATCTGTGGTCTCCTATCAGACCCTGTAGAGTCTTCTGGACCAGCTCACATCCTGGTCTTTAGTGGATCTGTGGTCTCCTATCAGACCCTGTAGAGTCTTCTGGACCAGCTCACATCCTGGTAGTGGATCTGTGGTCTCCTATCAGACCCTGTAGAGTCTTCTGGACCAGCTCACATCCTGGTAGTGGATCTGTGGTCTCCTATCAGACCCTGTAGAGTCTTCTGGACCAGCTCACATCCTGGTCTTTAGTGGATCTGTGGTCTCCTATCAGACCCTGTAGAGTCTTCTGGACCAGCTCACATCCTGGTAGTGGATCTGTGGTCTCCTATCAGACCCTGTAGAGTCTTCTGGACCAGCTCACATCCTGGTCTTTAGTGGATCTGTGGTCTCCTATCAGACCCTGTAGAGTCTTCTGGACCAGCTCACATCCTGGTAGTGGATCTGTGGTCTCCTATCAGACCCTGTAGAGTCTTCTGGACCAGCTCACATCCTGGTAGTGGATCTGTGGTCTCTTATCAGACCCTGTAGAGTCTTCTGGACCAGCTCACATCCTGGGCTTTAGTGGATCTGTGGACTCCTATCAGACCCTGTAGAGTCTTCTGGACCAGCTCACATCCTGGTAGTGGATCTGTGGTCTCCTATCAGATCCTGTAGAGTCTTCTGGACCAGCTCACATCCTGGTCTTTAGTGGATCTGTGGTCTCCTATCAGACCCTGTAGAGTCTTCTGGACCAGCTCACATCCTGGTAGTGGATCTGTGGTCTCCTATCAGACCCTGTAGAGTCTTCTGGACCAGCTCACATCCTGGTAGTGGATCTGTGGTCTCCTATCAGACCCTGTAGAGTCTTCTGGACCAGCTCACACCCTGGTAGTGGATCAGACCCTGCTGCTGGTCCAGCAGAGCTCCAAACAGCCTCTGCTCTCTTTGCCTCTCCTGTTGTCTGCTGTAAAAGCAGCACAGAGACAATGACTCTCTTTTTCTGGATCAGTCGGTCTCTGCGGCTCTGGCTGCTGTCAGAGACCAGAGACCTTTATTGATTCCTCTGCAGACCCTTTTCTGTACACTTCTGACAGAAACAAAGGCCTTTCTGCTGCTGAGCCTCATGAACTGAAGAGAAAGTGGTAGAGAGGGTTCACTGGGTTCCTCCTGCTAACAGAGACCAGCGTGAACTTCATTAAGCTCCAGGATTGCTCTTTGCTCTTACATAAAGGCTCTGTTATATCTGAGAGTCCCTGATCAAGTTACAGCGGCCTTATGTAACCGAGCCGTGTGCTGCTCGCCGTCTGCCGCTCCATCAATCTCAACCCTGAACCTGCAGGACGTCTGAACGTGTGTTTCCATGACGCTCGCTGCAGGACGTCCCGGCTCCTCCTAGTTTAAGTTAGAAATGTCCCAACCATGAAGGCAGAGGAGCTCTGGTGATGCTGACACACTGTCTGAGGTCTCTGTTGTTCCCTCTGTGCTCATCTAAAGCTTATACATTTACTGTTTAATCCGTCTGCTCTGTACATCTGACTGCAGGACTAAAGCTGCTTAGAAACATTAAAAACTTTA